>NW_015661078.1:461273-478819 GCF_001515625.1 Sinocyclocheilus rhinocerous | reverse complement strand
TCTGTCTATCTATCTATCCGTCTGTCTATCTATCCGTCTATCTATCTATCTGTGAAGAGTTCATTTGCAAAAACAGATAACTCCGTTTTTAACAATTTTCAAAAAATCATGTTTTTTCATTGTGCATTCCAATTAATTCCAAACAAACTGCAGTTGGGTTATTTTGATTAGGTTAAAAATTACAAAAAAAAAATACAGCTAACTAACAAGATAAAACACAATAAAAACAGGATAACATCATAAAAAACATGATTTTTGAAAATAAAAATAAAAACGGAGTTATCTGCTCTTGCAAATAAACTCTTCATAAAAACGACTAAAAACGAAGAAAAAAAACGCAACAAAATTATTATAATTCTTAAAAAGGGAAAATGTAAAAAAAAACTGATTCAAAATATTAATAAAACTATTATAGTATCTCAGTGATACTAAAATTATGCTAGTGAGTTATTCTTAACATTTTGAATTATAAATTGTATTTGAACAACAAATTAATTTGTGATTATTTTCAAAAAGCACTTGTAAGTACTTATAATAAGTAATTTAATAAAAATGCACAACTATACAACAATGTTGAATTTCAGCCCAGTCATTGTTAATGCACTGCATTATTGTTTTCAATTAGTGTAATTCATCATGCTTTTTGTTTCAGAAAGATTTCTTATTATTTTACTTCGTGCTGTGGATAACAGACCACCATCTGAGAAGGTCTTTGCTTTTTAAGGGTTCACGCATGTATGGCAAAATTCACACGACTCACTCTCAAACCACGAAACACAAAAAGGCAATGGTCATTAAAAACTAAATTATGATGACAGACATCTTGAGTAGCATTATAACTGGACTGAAAAATGAACTAGCGAGACCATGATGGAGTTGACTTCTGTTTTCGTTATAATGAATCGCATTAAACTGATAGTATGAAGAACTCATAACTGTGTAATGATCTTAGCGTCTCTCACTGTCTCTTGCAGGACTTCAAAGAGCAGGTCATTCATCACGTGGCCACCATCATGTTGATCAGCTTCTCCTGGTGTGTTAATTACATCAGAGCGGGAACGCTCATCATGTTCATGCATGATTCAGCCGACTATCTGCTCGAGGTGAGGAATCTAAGGCTCTTAGGTCAAATGTATTTTATTAAGCATATGCTAATATGTGACCCTGGAGCACAAAAGCAGTCTTAAGTCGCTGGGGTATATTTGTAGCAATAGCCAAAAATACATTGTTTGGGTCAAAATTATTGATTTTTCTTTTATGCCAAAAATCATTAGGATATTAAGTAAAGATCATGTTCCATGAAGATATTTTGTAAATCTCCTACTGTAAATATATCAAAACTTAATTTTTGATTAGTAATATGCATTGCTAAGAACTTCATTTGAACAACTTTAAAGATGATTTTCTCAATATTTAGATTTTTTTGCACCCTCAGATTCCAGATTTTCAAATAGTTGTATCTCGGCCAAATATTGTCCTATCCTAACAAACCATACATCAATGGAAAGCTTTTTAATTTTTAAAAAATTGACCCTTATGATTGGTTTTGTGCTCCAGGGTCACATACATGTATGAACTTCACTGGAAAGAACTGTGTAAAATTGTGGGATACAGTATTCACAGCATGTTTTGGCACATGTGGTAGATCATCTGGGTATTTTATGCATGCAGAAAATGTGTACTTTATACACTACTGATTAAAAACTAAATAATTTTTTTAAGAAATTAATACTTTTATTCAGCAAGGATGCATTAAATTGATCACAAGTGACAGTAAAGACATTTTTAATGTTACAAATTCATTTGAATCCTGAAAAATAAAATGTATCACGGTTTTCACAAAAATATTGTGGTGTTTTCAACATTGATAATAATCAGAAATGTTTCTCGAGCAGCAAATCAGCATATTAGAATGATTTCTGAAGATCATGTGACACTGAAGACTGGAGTAATGATGCTGAAAATACAGCTTTGATCACAGAAATAAATTACATTTTAATAGATATTCACATAGAAAACAGCTGTTTTACATTGTAATAATATTTCAGATTTTTCCATAGTTTTAATCAAATAAATACAGCCTTGATACTTTTTTATAAACATTAAAAACCATACTAAGTTACATACTATTCTGCAGAAATCAAAAGAAACTCATCCTCCCCATCATTTATCTTCATGTTGCCCATGTCAGTGTTAAAAACTAGCTGAACTCATGTCCCTAATTTCTTTGAAAACTTTTAGGTGCATCCCTTTAAAAATGGAAACGGTCACAAACTCCTCTATTATCATAACATTAGGGAATGTGAGCAGCATTAGCCCTAAAAGCCAGCAGAAATGCACACTTCAGGATAATAATACACCATGCAGTCCTATGCTGTAGAGTACAGATGATGTGAATCCGGATGCAACCTGAGAACTCGTGATGTATAACAGCAGAAAGAAGCATTCCCTCTTGTGTACACATCAGTCTCTTCCCCTCATATCATCTCTCTCTCTCTCTCTCTCTCTCTCTCAGTCAGCTAAGATGTTTAACTACGCCCGATGGAAGAACGCATGCAACTACATCTTCATCCTGTTTGCTGCGATCTTCATCGTCACTCGCCTCATCATCTTCCCTTTCCGGTACACAGCTCATCCGTCTCTCTCTCTGTGTTTCTCTCCACACACATGCTGTCATCAAACATGCCATGATTGACGTGATTATGATACAGTCGTGGTGTGTTTCTATGGATATAAGTGTGAATATACATTGTGCACAAGTAAAACAAGGCACTGAACTGTTTGATTGAGAAGAACTGAACTGTGTGAGAGTGTGTGATACTGTATAATGTTATAGGGTTTGGAGGGTCGTATCATTCGTGTGTTTCTGTCTGTCTCTCAGGATCATGTATTGCACATGGGTGTATCCCGTGACCCTGTACCCTCCGTTCTTCGGATATTACTTCTTTAACGGGCTGCTGATGGTTCTGCTGTGTCTGCACATCTTCTGGGCCGCGCTGATCATACGCTTGGCCTTCCGCTTCTTGAGCAGTAACGTACGTCTGCATGGTTTCATATTTACATTTACACCTAGTTTTATCGGTAACACTTTAGAATAAGGTCCAAATATTAGGAGCAGCAGCTCCTGAACGTGAAAATTTGCCTGAAATGTGCTCGCCCTCAGGTCATATGAGATGTAGGTGAGTTTGTTTCTTCATCAGATTTGGAGAAATGCAGCATTGCGTCACTTGCTCCTCTGCAGTGAATGGGTGCCGTCAGAATGAGAGTCCAAACAGCTGATAAAAACATCACAATAATCCACAAGTAATCCACAGCACTCCAGTCCATCAGTTAACATCTGGAGAAGACAAAAGCAGCTGAAACAAATCCATCATTAAGACATTTTTAACTAAAATACGAGTCTATAATTCATAATAACGCTTCCTCCAGTGAAAAAGTGGCGAGAGACAACAGGAGATGGACTTTTTCACTGGAGGAAGCGTTGTTATGAATTATAGACTCGTATTTTAGCATCGGAAGCAACAGTTTGAAGAGTGTTGTGTGATTATTGTGATGTTTTTATCAGCTGTTTGGACTGTCATTCTGACGGCACCCATTCACTTCAGAGCAGCAAGTGACGCAATGCTACATTTCTCCAAATCTGATAAAGAAACAAAAAGGACATTTTGAGCATCTTTTCATTTTCGAGTCATCTATTCCTTTAAGGGGCATATAGCTCACGAGTCACGATACTTGAATGAATTTTTTTGGAAGCTTGAGCTTTGTGAAAATCATTTTTTTGAATATCACACCTGTATTTGTTCTCTGGAAGATGAACAGTCACACAGGTTTGGGACGGCATGAGGGTGAGTAAAGATGACAGATTTTTGGGTGAACTATCCCATTGTCTTTGTGAATGCTTTCTCTCCTGACGCTGTCGTTCTCTCCCAACAGTCGTCGGTAGAAGACGAGAGGTCCGATCGAGAGGAGACGGACGAGTCCGAGGAGGAAGAACAGATGAGAAACGGAGAGATAAAGAAAAACGGACCAGCTCAGAACGGCCACGCTACATATAACAACAACCACTCTAAAACAGAGTGACGTCCCGAGAGAAACCCAAAGAGATTCTTCCTCTCCTGAAGCAGAGCAGAGACGAACACACACACATACAGTAGCAGTCATCACACGAACACCTCTATCTGGAGGGACGAACAGAGAGCAGTGCTGCCTCTATTGACATAAGCTTACAGGAGCAGATCACCTAGAAATCTACATCATTTACTGATGCCTCTCCGGTGACTTTCTTGCAAAGACTTTCAACCTGCTCTTCCCCATACAATGAAAATCAATGGTGACCACGACGGTCAAGCAAGATTTGCCGTCTGTTCCTCACACAGATCAGTGCTCGTCTCATATTGCTGCATTTTTTTATGCTGCGTCTTTGTGCTTTCTAGAGCTTGAAATCCTTTAATTTCATTGTATGGTAGACAGCTATGGAAGCCAATGGAATACATGAATTAAAAGGTAATTGTGACATTGTATCTCACAATTCAGACTTTGTTTCTCGCAATTCTGAGAAAAACAGAATTCCGAGATTTAAAACTCAGAATTCCACGCAATTCCAGAGTTTATGTCCCATAATTCTAAATTTTACATCTCGCAATAATTATGAGATGTAAACTCAGAATTGCAAGAAAAAAGTCAGAATTATGAGATAAAAAAATCGCAGATAATTTTTTTTTTATATTTTTACATTTCCTGGCAGAATCGGGCTTCCATAGATTAAAACTCAGAATTCCACGCAATTCCAGAGTTTATGTCCCATAATTCTAAATTTTACATCTCGCAATAATTATGAGATGTAAACTCAGAATTGCAAGAAAAAAGTCAGAATTATGAGATAAAAAATCGCAGTTAAATTTTTTTTTATATTTTTACATTTCCTGGCAGAATCGGGCTTCCATAGAGAGCAGCTCTGACATTATGCGAAACTCTAAGGAAAAAAGTCATGAGTAAATCATGACAGAATTATTTTAGGTGACCTGTGCCTTTTAAAAGTGCCTTCCTTTGCCATTGTTTGCTCTTTTTCATGCCTTGTTTTTAGTTTTTAATTTAAAAAAAACTGCATCTTTTTCCAGAGTATAACCATTCATCAATAATACCGAACACATGTGAATACCAAGTACATCAGTTTGGTCTTAAAGTGCGGTCACAATTCACTGGCAAGAAAGTTAATAGTCTATTGTCAGTAGTGTAGCGATGTATGAAGAACATCTCGCACAGAAGTCACTTCCAAACCAAACAGATTACGCGAGATGGTCAAGCGCATTCAATGCATTTTCACTCATGGAATAAAAAAATCATGGCGGCTGGCAGTAAATAATGCATTTCTGCAATGGCATTGGTTATTAGAAAGGTTTTGTTTTGTATGATGTTGCATCCCTGACTCTAAAGTGTCAGGACGATCAGGCAGAGCACCAAAGAAGTCACTGAGTGCATCTTATAATATGGCCGAATGTTACTAACTTTCTAACGCAAAGGAAAAAGCATGCACTTCACTGCCAGTTCTCCTTCCATTCAGTTTATGAATATGATATTTAACCCATATTTTACTCTAAAGCTCCTAACTATGAACGACACGTATTGGCCAGTTGTAGCTCGGTCATGTTCACACCGATTCTAAATATATGAACACCTTGCTTTCTTCCGTCTCGAGCAGCTGAGATGAATTCGGATCTCCTCATTTCTCTGAGGTGCAGGTTTTTCTCTCTCAAAGCGGCCGGTGCTGTCTGCATTCATGATTCAGTCCCACAGCTGCTTCATCTGAATCGGCTCGTTCACATCGCATCTCTGTGTCCTGCTCGGATTTCATCAGTCCTCCCATCGTCCTTCGTCAGCCTCCCATCATTCTCTTCTGTACATTGTTTCAGATGCAGTCGACTCAATTACAGTGTTATCTTTATTTTGTATTTTCCTGTGTTTTGTAATATATTATGGAGGATGTTAACAATAAAATACTGAATGTGAGTCACACACTGAGTCACACTCTGTTATTATTTTTATGTTGTTAGTCTCTTCAAGTAGTGTCAACCACAGCCTTTATTTTATTATAATATATGAATCCAAAATATTATAAAAACCCACAGGAAACTCCTAAAGGACTCCAGGGCTGTCAGATGACTATTTTCTTCTTGGGTCACATAATTACATTGTTACATTAAATACAAGTTAACCGAAACATGTTTATTTACATATTAAACATTAGAAATTTAGAGGTTTATAGAATGAGGAAGTAAATAAGTGCCCTTAACTGTATTGAATGTGCACTTGTAGTATGTAGATAATATAATATTATTTAAATAAAAGGCCACTTAAATACTTAAAGAGAGACACTGACTGTTTCTTACACTTAAGTACACTTTTTAAAAATGCATTTTGTAATAATGTCAATTATAAAGTAAATTTTAAATCGTTTTGCTATTTTGATGTGTTTACTAACATACTAAAGCACGTAAAGAACTTGCTTAAGTTAATCCATTTTAAATGTACTAAATTGCAACTTCATTACATAAATGACATGCAAGTTTCAATAGAAATGACATTGAAGTGTGTTTTAGTTTATTATAAATGCGTGTCAGTACTAGGGTTGCAAAATTCCGGGAATTTTCAAGGCTGGAAACTTTCCATGGGAATTAAGGAAAGAAAACAAATTGGGGAATTTGCAATATTGCCTATATTTAGCCTGTAACAGGGAACTTAAATGTAGATGAAAAAAAATAAATCTTGCAGCATAATATTGGTTAAAACAACCAGATTTAATGCATTTCAGTTGAAATGCTACTCAATCACATGCACAATGCACAGATCATTTCTTAAATCCTGCACACAAAAAATAATGTCCATGTGTTCACATAAATATTACATAAAACTGGACAATTTTGTGCTGTGTGTGTATTGTGCTGCAACAAAATTATACCATTGTAAAATTCCGGGAATTTTCAAGGCTGGAAACTTTCCATGGGAATTAAGGAAAGAAAACAAATTGGGGAATTTGCAATATTGCCTATATTTAGCCTGTAACAGGGAACTTAAATGTAGATGAAAAAAAATAAATCTTGCAGCATAATATTGGTTAAAACAACCAGATTTAATGCATTTCAGTTGAAATGCTACTCAATCACATGCACAATGCACAGATCATTTCTTAAATCCTGCACACAAAAAATAATGTCCATGTGTTCACGTAAATTACATAAATATTACATAAAACTGGACAATTTTGTGCTGTGTGTATTGTGCTGCAACAAAATTATACCATTGTAAAAAAACAAATACACTGACTGAGCAAACATTTAGGTGAGATAATAAAAAATAAAAAAATACTGTCTAAGAAAGACTCTCCCCCACACACACAGTCCCCCTTAGTCACTATACTGAAGCCACACTGTAAAAAATTACCGTGAATTTAACGGTAAAAGACTGTAAAAATGCTACAGTAAAAACCTGTTAAATGGTTAACGGTAAATTCCCCTACTATATACGGTGAAAAACTGTATTGGACATTACATGTATTGGACATTAATTTTACGGTAGTATACCGTTTTTGGGAGTGAAAAAGACTGTATAATTTACAGTGAATAACCGTAAATTGACATTCCCAGAATTCCCTGCGTTACATTTCAAATTTGATGTTTTTTTGTTGAAATAACTGTTTCTTCTTCAGTTTTGTATATTAGGGTTGTGTGTTACACCTAATGTTGTTAGATGAATGTTTATTGCATTATTTCAGTTTCATGTGTGTTACCATGATGGTGTTTGGTGTTTGTGTGAATGACACTGTGCACCTTCTATATATGTTAATATTTAAAAGCTGCTTGTGATGGGCTTTGGTTCATCGTGTGACTTTCTTATCACCTCCTGCATTTGGTGATTATCAGTGTATTACAAAGCTACAAAACAGATTTCAGTACTTCAATAGGTTGGTATATTAACATTATATCAGTTAATGAAATTACGGTATTTAACTGTAAATTTAAGTTAAAACCGTAAAACCTAAAACGTTGCTACCGTATTTTTTACGGTAAAATTCCGGCAACCACAGCTGCCGTTTTTTTACCGTAAATTTTACGGATTTTTTTTTACAGTGCACACTTAAAGCTGCGTTTGATTCTGCATTCATTCAAGTAAGTTTGATATTACTTGGGTAAATATATGTTTAACTAGCAAATACCAAAATGTGTTTATACAGTAGCAAGCCAGCCAGTAAATCAGATATGCTTAAGCTAGTAAGCGATTTCATTGACAATTTATGAGGCTATAGGTATCATGTGCTGACTAGCTCAAGCTGTGATGCTCTTTCTTCTTCATTCTGCTAGCCATGGCGCTTTTCTGAATGATCAGTTTACAAAAAGACAGAGAGGTCCTCACGCAAAGTTTACTTTGACATTGAATGGTATCTATTAGAGATCAGCTCCTAGCCAATCCTGCTCGCACCCGTTAGTCTGGGGACACTGATATACAAATGCAATGCTGAGAGAGAGTTTTTGGCCACGAATGCTGTTAACCTTCAGTTCCTGCAGTCTGTCACGTACTCACAGAACACACAGAAAGTCAGAGATACATAATATGAGAGAATATTGAATATCGATTAAATCTATTCTACCAACACAATTTATGCTTTACAATAAACAATGCTCTTGTATCTCCCACTATGTTTTTTTAAATAATATTGGTTGTTGTTTAAAACGTAAAAAGGTAAAAAAATGTTAAGTACCCATTTTTTTCTTTTTGGGGCTTTTTCAGGTAAATTGGGACACTGCGTCTGGTAAAGTGGGACACACATTTTTATCTAGTCTGTGCTTACAAAATACACTTTCATATAGAATACATTTTGTTTTGTTATGGAAATGTGTATTATTTGGTATCTTAGAGAAAAGCACAGTAATGTTTACATGATCTTTTTTTTTTACTTGCAAAATTTCATATTCACAAATGTAAGTTCTCCTGCAAAAAAAAAAAACTTGCTTTTTTCTTTTAGGAAAGAAATGGAGCATTATATTGATTCTTTCTTTCTTTTCAGAAAAAGCTGTGAAAGTTTGTAAACACGTTAATATCTTCATTATATAAATTTGTATTTGTAGACATCCCCTCTAGTGCATAATCTTGTATAATGTTTGTCATATACATGTAACCTATTCTTGTTAATAATAATAAAAATACATATAAAGATGTACTTAAGTTCTACGTAATTGAGTCTAAATGAACTATTATTCATCTTCATTAAATTGCAAATAACATACAATTAAGTGTCGCAAACATTGCATTCAGTTCGCACTTAAGTATATTTCCGTGATAAGTCTAAGTCTAAGTATGTTAAAGAGTATAATTATTTTTCACAACTCTGTCGTCTGGCTGTGTTTACGTTGTAGGACGTTAAAAATGACGGAAACTGTCCAAGCGTAGTGCACTTGTGTCGCCTGCGCAGTGTGTAGGGAGCAGGGAGCAGTGAGCACTGCGTAGGGAATGCAGGTCATGAATTTACCGCAAAGGCGTTTTCAGCGAATGGAAGGATGCCGCTCGAGAGACTCTTCCGCGTTGAGTCACGTGATCTGCAAAGGCTACTCCGATTGGTTGATCTTTTGACGTTCAGAGGAATATAAAGGCGCGTACACGCAGCATAAGTACTTATGAAATATGATTGATCGTTTGTACTTTCTTAATGCAAGTTCCTGTCTTATTTCGCATGATTTATCGGTGCACGTTTAATCAAAAAAAAAAAAAAAAAAAAATGTAGATCTCATCAAAATATAATAATTTGCTCCGCCTCTCGTCATCAGTCTTCTCTTATATTTTAACCCCTTCCGACACAGAGGCCACATCCGGTCCCTCCCTGCAACAGATGGCAGATATAATCATAGACATATAAATAGCTAGACGCCTCATTGGCCGCTTTGAGCCGTTGCAGCGATCTTGTGCTTCAGGTCAGAACACAGCTCATTCCCTTTGAAATACTGGAAGAAAATCAAAATAATACATCTTTAAGCACTAATAATTTTCCATCATTGAGAACATTGAATAAAACCAGCGAATACAAATCAAAAAGTGACACTCTTGGTAGTCTGCTTTTTATTTTGATAGCACTCTACACAGATATAAACTCCACAACAAACAATAACAAATGCAACTGATAATCCTTTATGGATCCAGTAAAACTTACAGTTACAGTGGTAAAATATTATGCACTGATACAGTGCACAGTAAAAGTGATATGTAATATTAAAAAGTATATGTAGTACAAGTTGTAGTAAAGTGAATAATATAAAAAGTGAGTACAGCAGTATATAATAGATTTATAATAGCATAAATTATATGTATAATACCATAATAAATAGATGAATAATAGCAAGTAGAATATGTAATATCAAGGGTGGAATAATACAGAATAGACAATAATGAAGAATAAATTAATAGTAAATTCTAAAGTAAAATAAATAATCATGAAATATAGTTTTATAATAGTATTGTGTAATAATTATTAAACAAAGTAAGAAACAAGTAAGGGGGTGGTTAGAATATGAGCTGTAACTAGTACTAACACAACACACGGCTGTGGAAGTATAGCCTACTCTCAGAGAACTAATGCACAGGACAGGCTTTCTTCAGCTTTCCTTAAGGCTTGCGTTGTCCTGTTTGCAATTGGCTAAAAAGGAAAAATATATATATAATAAGTCCACAGATTTATGATAAGCTATGAAATTCTTATAATCAAGTGATGATAAACTTACTCTTTGTAAATAAGTAACGTTAGTGAAATTAAAGAGAGATGCTTTAGCTCCATCCCTAATCCTGACAGTCTGGCATTGTCTTGTCAAAGTGCTCACTGTACATATTGGGCTCATAACACCATTTACTTTATGATATAAACTACAATATAAAGTTAAAACTTAAGAATTCATTTAAACTTTGATTTCATACAAAGTCTCAGCTTTCACAGCTTACTAGCGATATCGCTAGCTATTAATAGTCTGACACTGGTGGCTAATTAAGCTGTCAACATAAAGCTAAAAATGACCAAAACACATACAGAAACAACTGTTCAGTCTTACCTGTGAAAGATAATACCCCGAGATCTGTTTTTATTATTGTGCGACGGTTTGTAGATGCCCAAGCTGCCGACGAGTCAGGTATGTTTTCTTCTGTCCCGATATGAGAGTTGCCCGCACCAATATGGCGGCGACGTTGACGTGCGGTCGAGCGGCCAATGAGGCGTCTAGGTATTTATTATGTCTATGGATATAATGATAATAGCTTTCCGGGAAAATAATGAATTAAAGGATTTACAATATACATTTAGTAGCTACCTTATTACAAAATCTCATAATCATATAATTCAAACCAATCCAGTATTCAGTACTGAAAATACCCCAGGAAGATTAAATGGTGTTCATAAAAAAAATAAATAAATAAAACATCAACATCATATATATTAACTATAACTGTCAGAATAAAACTTTTTTAAATACTATAGGTCACGTTATATGTTAAATGCATATCGTTGTGTAGGTTGTATTTTTCCATATTTTGGATACTACTACTTCTACTACTTTACTACATGATAATTTCAGTTCAATTTCAGCGTACATTTTTGGATAGTTTTTATTGTACCGATTGCTTAAATATAATAAATAATTAAATAATAATCATAAAATAATGGTAAAATAATAACAAAACACACGAAAAATTAATAACAACATTTAATAATAATAATAAAATACACGAAACTGAAGAAGAAATGACTGTCTCTAGGCTCGTTTGTTCCAGTAGTGCTGGCCGCGGACGCAGAGTGGCGCGGCTGATCCGCGTGGAGCCTCTAGTTTCCTCCTCTGACGCGCTTCTGCTGCTGACTGAAAGATTACGGGCGCCATCTTGGATCAGGGGAGGCTTTTAAACGGGAAAAAGTCAAAGAAGCAGGAAAGAAAAAAAACACCCGTAAAACACCGGCAAACCCGTTCGTTCGGACCGGCGGCGAAAATGACACTCGGTCTGAAGTCATGACATCTGCTTTAAAGTACTTTTTAGAGACTCGGACGAAGTAAAGCAGCAACAACCGCTGGAGCAGGAGGTTTTCCCCGTCAGCTGGGAAAGTTGTTTTGTATGTGTTAGCTCGCACAAGAACACCTTTACCTGTCGGACATGACATCAGCCAATTCAGGTATCGTATAAAAACCGAATGTTTTCCTCTTAATCGTCTGATTTGTGTTGATTTTGCTCATTGTAAGCAGTTGTGCTAGTTAGCGTGAGCTGCTGCTAGCTCAACTGTTGTGATATAACGTTAGCCTGCTAACTCACGGAGGAAGAACTGGACAAACGGTGTACGTTTGCCGTGAGAAAGAGTAAGGGTTTGCTTTCATCAGGACCGGTGTCATTGACTTAATTACAGGCCCAAGCAACATCCACATGTCCTCAGACCCTCATCCAGGTCTGAAGATCTGATCCAGTTCAGCATCACACTGCTCTCTCTCTCACTCGTCTCAAATGTAAATGCTTTTTGTGGATGCATTTGATGCTGACACGGGCTTTATGCAGGTTTATACACTCACTGACTTGAAATAAACTTGTCTAAAAATAAATGAGAGACACATTCAAGCCATCGCTTTTAGTAGATGCATGTTCAAACCGAGCTGTCGTGATGGGTTAGGTATATTATGAATGTTTTATTTCATAGTCTGATAACAGTATATAAAGCCAGAGCTGGTTTACATGTAATCTGGATTAAGTAAAGAGATTCCAAAAGTTAAGCACTTGTAATTAGATTAAATTACATTTTAAAATACTCCGAATCAGACTACAGTTACTTTTTTATCGATTACATGATTACATATTATATAGCCTACTCTCTTGGAAATGCAGAGAACAGGCTTTCTTCAGCTTTCCTTAAGGCTTGCGTTGTCCTGTTTGCAATTGGCTAAAAAGGGAAAATATATATATATAATAAGTCCACAGATTTATGATAAGCTATGAAATCCTTATAATCAAGTGATGATAAACTTACTCTTTGTAAATAAGTAACGTTAGTGAAATTAAAGAGAGATGATTTAGCTCCATCCCTAATCCTGACAGTCTGGCATTGTCTTGTCAAAGTGCTCACTGTACATATTGTGCTCATAGTACAACTTACTTTATGATATAAACTACAATATAAAGTTAAAACTTAAGAATTCATTTAAACTTTGATTTCATATAAAGTCTCAGCTTAGCGACATCGCTAGCTATTAATAGTCTGACACTGGTGGCTAATTAAGCTGTCAACATAAAGCTAAAAATGACCAAAAAACCTACAGAAACAACTGTTGAGTCTTACCTGTGAAAGATAATACCCCGAGATCTGTTTTTATTATTGTGCGACGGTTTGTAGATGCCCAAGCTGCCGACGAGTCAGGTATGTTTTCGCCTGTCCCGATATGAGAGTTGCCCGCACCAATATGGCGGCGACGTTGACGTGCGGTCGAGCGGCCAATGAGGCGTCTAGGTATTTATTATGTCTATGGATATAATGATAATAGCTTTCCGGGAAAATAATGAATTAAAGGATTTACAATATACATTTAGTAGCTACCTTATTACAAAATCTCATAATCATATAATTCAAACCAATCCAGTATTCAGTACTGAAAATACCCCAGGAAGATTAAATGGTGTTCATAAAAAAAATAAATAAATAAAACATCAACATCATATATATTAACTATAACTGTCAGAATAAAACTTTTTTAAATACTATAGGTCACGTTATATGTTAAATGCATATCGTTGTGTAGGTTGTATTTTTCCATATTTTGGATACTACTACTTCTACTACTTTACTACATGATAATTTCAGTTCAATTTCAGCGTACATTTTTGGATAGTTTTTATTGTACCGATTGCTTAAATATAATAAATAATTAAATAATAATCATAAAATAATGGTAAAATAATAACAAAACACACGAAAAATTAATAACAACATTTAATAATAATAATAAAATACACGAAACTGAAGAAGAAATGACTGTCTCTAGGCTCGTTTGTTCCAGTAGTGCTGGCCGCGGACGCAGAGTGGCGCGGCTGATCCGCGTGGAGCCTCTAGTTTCCTCCTCTGACGCGCTTCTGCTGCTGACTGAAAGATTACGGGCGCCATCTTGGATCAGGGGAGGCTTTTAAACGGGAAAAAGTCAAAGAAGCAGGAAAGAAAAAAAACACCCGTAAAACACCGGCAAACCCGTTCGTTCGGACCGGCGGCGAAAATGACACTCGGTCTGAAGTCATGACATCTGCTTTAAAGTACTTTTTAGAGACTCGGACGAAGTAAAGCAGCAACAACCGCTGGAGCAGGAGGTTTTCCCCGTCAGCTGGGAAAGTTGTTTTGTATGTGTTAGCTCGCACAAGAACACCTTTACCTGTCGGACATGACATCAGCCAATTCAGGTATCGTATAAAAACCGAATGTTTTCCTCTTAATCGTCTGATTTGTGTTGATTTTGCTCATTGTAAGCAGTTGTGCTAGTTAGCGTCTAGCTCAACTAGCTCAACTGTTGTGATATAACGTTAGCCTGCTAACTCACGGAGGAAGAACTGGACAAATTTGCCGTGATTGCCGTGAGAAAGAGTAAGGGTTTGCTTTCATCAGGACCGGTGTCATTGACTTAATTACAGGCCCAAGCAACATCCACATGTCCTCAGACCCTCATCCAGGTCTGAAGATCTGATCCAGTTCAGCATCACACTGCTCTCTCTCTCACTCGTCTCAAATGTAAATGCTTTTTGTGGATGCATTTGATGCTGACACGGGCTTTATGCAGGTTTATACACTCACTGACTTGAAATAAACTTGTCTAAAAATAAATGAGAGACACATTCAAGCCATCGCTTTTAGTAGATGCATGTTCAAACCGAGCTGTCGTGATGGGTTAGGTATATTATGAATGTTTTATTTCATAGTCTGATAACAGTATATAAAGCCAGAGCTGGTTTACATGTAATCTGGATTAAGTAAAGAGATTCCAAAAGTTAAGCACTTGTAATTAGATTAAATTACATTTTAAAATACTCCGAATCAGACTACAGTTACTTTTTTATCGATTACATGATTACATATTATTCACACAATGGCAATAAATTATTCATAATTTATGGATTCTCCCTAATTCCGCTTTTTCATCTTTTAAAAGTGCCTTGCTAAAATCACTTCAGTTTTAAGAAGTGTTCTCTCAGCATGAACACATTCAGTTTTAGTTGAATTATCACTCAGTAGGTTATTTAATGTATTACTGTGTGTTTGGAAGGCTTTTGTCTTTCAAACACATTAAAATGCACAAATTCACGTTATTTCTTATTTGCATGTAATACATTTTTTTGTCATCTGAACCTCTTTCAGCTAATATATATTTACTTAAAGTAGATTTTAAAATAAATTATTTTAATAATTAAGTATCACATGTGCATGTTCGCAGTTAATGGTCACATGACATGCAGGTAAACAAATAAAATGCTTACATTTTTTAGTAAGTGTTTTATTTTGGTTGATGGTATTTTAAAATGATTTGTTTTTGTTTTACATTTTTATGATTTAATTATTTGCTTTTCAGTAAACTCATAAATGAACTGCAGTTTGGTAAACCTTGACGAATAAAAATAATGCACTTCATGTCGTCAATAACAGCAAATGGAATATATTTTCTTTTTCTCTGAATTCTTATATTGATATGGTACAGTATTAACCTGTTTATATTTTTCCATGTTTGCAACCGTCTCACCAAAATGTGGAAGATGTCTAAATATGGAATCTGTTTAATGTAAAGTTTATTTTCTAGATGAAATTAAAATCACCAAATCTAAACAAGTTAATGAAAAAAAATCTCAATAAGTAACAGGGTTTTGCTTATAAATCCAAAAATGAACTGTCAAGTCAATGTCCGCAATTCACATTGTTCCAGAACAGCTTTACAGAAATTCATATTGTTAATGTTTATAGTGTATTTTTGCACATGTGTGTTTTATTTTCTACATGTAATTAAATAAACCAAATCTCACCCGGTAGGGTCTACTTAGGTTTGGACCAAATACTGGTTTATATTTATTGATTATGTTTGTAATGCAGCATTATAGTGTGTGCAAAATGTACTGGATATCACACATTTAAGGAATATTTTCATTTAATTATTCTTTTTTATGCAGGACACAAGAATGTGGGACACGGCTAATTATATTATGATTTAATTATTTGCTTTTCAGTAAACTCATAAATGAACTGCAGTTTGGTAAACCTTGACGAATAAAAATAATGCACTTCATGTCGTCAATAACAGCAAATGGAATATATTTTCTTTTTCTCTGAATTCTTATATTGATATGGTACAGTATTAACCTGTTTATATTTTTTCATGTTTGCAACCGTCTCACCAAAATGTGGAAGATGTCTAAATATGGAATCTGTTTAATGTAAAGTTTATTTTCTAGATGAAATTAAAATCACCAAATCTAAACAAGTTAATTAAAAAAAATCTCAATAAGTAACAGGGTTTTGCTTATAAATCCAAAAATGAACTGTCAAGTCAATGTCCGCAATTCACATTGTTCCAGAACAGCTTTACAGAAATTCATATTGTTAATGTTTATAGTGTCTTTTTGCACATGTGTGTTTTATTTTCTACATGTAATTAAATAAACCAAATCTCACCCGGTAGGGTCTACTTAGGTTTGGACCAAATGCTGGTTTATATTTATTGATTATGTTTGTATTAAAGATATGCAGCATTATAGTGTGTGCAAAATGTACTGGATATCACACATTTAAGGAATATTTTCATTTAATTATTCTTTTTTATGCAGGACACAAGAATGTGGGACACGGCTAATTATATTTTTGATAATTATTATTATGACAAATTACAGAGAAGTTCAAAAGAAGAGTATTTATTTTAAATATTTGTAACATTTTAAATGTCTTTCAATTATGAATGTCTTTCCTTCAGAATCGGGATATAATGGTGATATGTTATCGCGAACAATATTTACTGAAATGCTTGATGAATAGAAAGTTCAAAAGAACAACATTTATTTGTTAAATCAATAAATAATTAAATTGCATAAATTATCATATATATCATATCATATAAAGGCTTTGGAGATTAATGCACATAAGCAATTTTACTGGTGATAATTTGATATCATCTAAACTGAGCATTGTGCTGCAAAACTGCAGAATGCATTTCTTTAGCCTCTCTCTCTCTCTCTCTCTCTCTCTCTATATATATATATATATATAGGTCAAAGATGAAAAAAGGATTTAAGCATAAAAACAATAAGTGTAATACTGCTTTAAATTGTTGTTGTTTTAACCCAAAAAAAAGAAAAAAATGTTTCAAAAAATTCTGTTTAATTTAATTGCAATTTTGTTTTTGTTTTTCTGAGCAAAAAATAAATATCATACATTTTTTTGCATATTTACATAAAAAATCAATTTATGACATATTAAAAGACTAATTACTTTCACCCCAAATACTAATTAGTTGTAATTTTACATTTTT
>NW_015661078.1:458920-461086 GCF_001515625.1 Sinocyclocheilus rhinocerous | reverse complement strand
GTTTTGCCCATTTGTCAGTAAGAATTTTTTACTCATTTAAAACAATCAAATTTAATATATGCTCTCTTATACCTTTTATATATTTTAATATGTACACGTCAGAATAAGCATGTTGTTTGAATTTTTACATAAATATTGTGTTACACTGAATGACAACGTAACATTATTTCAAATTTTGACATTTTATTCTCCAAAAACTTATTTGAAACCTTAAAAGTAGACACTTTACTTACATTTACACGTATTGTCTTTGACCCATATATATATATATATATATATATATGTATAAATATAGTGTGACTGTGTAGTCATTAGTGGTGAGTGTTTGATTGGATGCGTGTGTGTGTTTCAGATATACCTGAGGTGCCGTCACTGGCCACAGCAGCTGGATCTCTTTCTAACAGTGTTGTGCCGAAGGCCCACAACAAACGACAAGCCACGTAAGTCTGACCGAGCCGTCTACACGACAGATTTAACTGTACCAATCATCAGTGCTGAAATGCTTCTGGCAGCGTTCAGTTGATCTCATTGGTCAAAACTTGGTTCTGTCGTCTTTTCACTTTGCTGTGTTCTGTGGAGCTCAGAAGGAAATGTTTTGGAAAATGTGCAAACTGATTTTTCCATGAAGTGGAATTACATGGGCACTGGTTTAAAAGACCATTCATATTAAGTAATATTATCAGTGTGATCGCATTGACACTGCCAGATGAATAATGACACTATTGTCTTCTGTAGAGCTGCTTTACGGCTGAAATTGAATTTGTTTCATAAGTGATGGGTTTTGCAACATTATAACACTGTTATGTCCTGCTTGAAACCATCCGTGTTGGATAAAGTGCTATAAATTAATGACTTGACTGACACTTTCAAGCACCACAAAGGACAAAAAAAACACCATAATTGAACAGAATGTTCCTAATATGAAGTTTATGACACTTGCTTTGTGTCATTTTTGGAGCTCGACAGCGTTGAACATTTCTCCTGATGTCTCCTTTTGGGTTACACAGAAGAAAGAAGGTCACAGGGGTTTGGATGATGACAGAACGCTCATTTTTGGGTGAACTGTCCCTAAATGCACACCATGCGTGACCGGAGAGCTGAATGTGGTTTTGCCAAGTGTGGCTTTCCAGAGGCAAATTCACAGGAACGACACTTTGGTTTTGGCCAACAGTAGTGTGCTTGTTTATTGAGTGTCTGTGGCTGATTTGATCCAAGTGGGTGGAGAAATGCGGGAATGTTTGAATGTTGCTGTTGTGCAATATTACTGACTAATGTGAATTTCCCTGCACATTGATGCAGTCTTTATTTGCTTATTCATCCATCTCTCTCTCTCTCGTTTTCTTGTCGTTGCTTTCTCTCGACCTTTTCTCTGTCCCTGCTCTCTTCTCCCCACGATTGCATGCGCCGCCCATCTCTCATGACCTCCTGACCGCAGGGAGAATCACAGCGAGATCGAGCGCAGGCGGAGGAATAAGATGACCGCTTACATCACGGAGCTGTCAGACATGGTGCCCACCTGCAACGCTCTGGCGCGCAAACCAGACAAGCTCACCATCCTGCGCATGGCTGTGTCGCACATGAAGTCTCTCCGAGGCAGCGGCAGCAGCAGCAGCACCGATGGAGCATATAAACCCTCCTTTCTCACAGACCAGGTTAGTTATGAACTGCATGGATTACAGAAATGTATTGATTCCTCTTTGCACATAAACCAGGGCCCAGATTCATCAAACATTAAGAATTAAATTCTTCTTAAAGGCACAATATGTAAGATTTTTTTATTAAAATATCCAAAAACCACTAGAACAGTGTTATATATTTTGCTGACTTGTGTACTTACATTATCCCAAATGTTTCGAAGAATGTTTAAATCCAGAGAAATAAGCAATTTTAACTAGTGTCACGGAGCGTGTCCATAGTGTCATTGTGTCGCCTGCTAATGACGTCATAACCCCTCGATTTCCGGTTTTGTTTTGTAGAAAACATGGAAATATGTTGTGCGTTTTATTAAACTGGTGACGACCGCACAGAGTAGCATTATAACAGAACGTTCAAACATCTCTAGTATGATAAAACTGCGCTGCTTTACCACATATACGCACGACCGGAAGGAGCGGAAGCGCTCGACTGTGGTATAATAAAAGCTCCGCTGCTTTCGAGCCGTGTATC
>NW_015661078.1:443651-458108 GCF_001515625.1 Sinocyclocheilus rhinocerous | reverse complement strand
GCCTCGTTTCGCTTCGACGGCTTTCAGCCTCACCCTGCTTCATTCTACTACGTTAATAAATCATTAGCTCATCCATGAACATGATTTCTGCCCGAGTCCCGTCGGATTGCGTCGGCTCTGGGGATGAAGACCACAACTCCCATGATTCCACACTCAGTCACGCCGTCATCAAACTACGCCTTTGTCTCTTTGTTTGTTTTGAATACGCGCCCTCCAGCGGCGAAATTACATATTGTGCCTTTAACTGCTATTTTCTTCTTATTTTCTTACTTAAAGGGATAGTTCACCCAAAAATTAAAATTCTGTCCTCATTTACTCGCCCTCAATTACCCAACTCTATGCATGTTCTGCATGATTGTCCCGGTTTTAATGGAAGTAGAACACTTTTTTATGAAGTACGCTCACTCAGGGACTTGTTTAGTAAGAATTTACCAGACAAGATTTTAGATTTTTTTTTATTTAAAAAAATCTTGTATAATTTTAACTGCTGCATTTTTGTGTTTGCTTGGTGTTTATGTAACTTTAGTATTATCCGTCGGATTGCGTCGGCTGTGGGGATGAAGACCACAACTCCCATGATTCCACACTCAGTCACAGTGTCATCAAACTACGCCTTTGTTTCTTTGTTTGTTTTGAATACACGCCCTCTAGTGGCGAAAATTACATATTGTGCCTTTAACTGCTATTTTCTTCTCATTTTCTTACTTAAAGGGATAGTTCACACAAAAATGAAAATTCTGTCCTCATTTACTCGCCCTCAAGTACCCAACTCTATGCATGTTCTGTAAGACCCCCCCCCTTTCCATGAAACATATTTTATTGGATTGTCCCGGTTTTAAAAAGTAGAAAAGTTTTTTTATGAAGTACGCTCACTCAGTGACTTGTTTAGTAAGAATTTACCAGAAAAGATTTTAGTTTTTTTTATCGTATGTTAATTTTAAAAAATCTTGTATAATTTTAACTGCTGTATTTTTGTGTTTGCTTGGTGTTTATGTAACTAGTATTATCCCAACTCAGTTTTTGCCATGAAGATGGCAATAAAAATAAATAACTTCTACTACTGCTCACTCTCATGTTGTTCCAAACCTGTATGAATTTCTTTCTTCTGTTGAACACACAAGAAGATATTTTGAAGAATGTGTGAAACCAAACAGTTTCTGGTCCCCATTGACTTCAATAGTATGGAAAAAATACTGTGAACGTCAGTGAGGACCAGAAACTGTTTGGTTACACACATTCTTCAAAATATCTTCTTGTATGTTCAACAGAAGAAAGAAATTTATACAGGTTTGGAACAACTTGAGAGTGAGTAAATGCTGATGGGATTTTTAAATTTTTTAGTAAACTATCCCTTTAAGTAAGAAAATAAGAAGTAAAGTTAAAGGGGTCATATGATGCGATTTCAAAATTTACCAGAAAAGATTTTAGTTTTTTTTATCGTATGTTAATTTTAAAAAATCTTGTATAATTTTAACTGCTGTATTTTTGTGTTTGCTTGGTGTTTATGTAACTAGTATTATCCCAACTCAGTTTTTGCCATGAAGATGGCAATAAAAATAAATAACTTCTACTACTGCTCACTCTCATGTTGTTCCAAACCTGTATGAATTTCTTTCTTCTGTTGAACACACAAGAAGATATTTTGAAGAATGTGTGAAACCAAACAGTTTCTGGTCCCCATTGACTTCAATAGTATAGAAAAAATACTGTGAACGTCAGTAAGGACCAGAAACTGTTTGGTTAAACACATTCTTCAAAATATCTTCTTGTGTGTTCAACAGAAGAAAGAAATTCATACAGGTTTGGAACAACTTGAGAGTGAGTAATGCTGACGGGATTTTTAAATTTTTTAGTGAACTATCCCTTTAAGTAAGAAAATAAGTAAAGTTAAGAATAGTTTGTATTCCAAAAAAATACTTCATATGAATGTTCTTCTCTTTTTTTTTTTCTTAAGATTCTTGAAAAGAATCTTTCTAAAAATCTTTGCAAATAAACTTGTCTTAAATCCTCAAAGGTAAGACGTTTAATGAATTTGCTGGGTTGTTTGAAATATAAACCAAATATTCAGATTTAATTTTTTATTAAATTTTTTTCACTTTAATTTGAAAGTTTTGGTAATGTTATGTTTTTTTTTAGTTTTTTTTTTTATGTGGTATTTGTTTTAATGTGTGTGTATAAAGTATTTGTTCATTTTTATTTGTTTTAGTTTATTATGTTTAGTTATTTTAGTACTTTGACTTAAACTAAAGAAAAACGGGAGATGTTGTCTTGGCAACTAGCTAAAATCAATGTACTTTTTTCAGTAACGCTTATTTTACTTAAAGCAATTTTATAATGGTTTTTTAGTTAATGATCATAACCCTGGTGAATGAAAATAGTGTGCACTATTATGATTATTACCTTTGGCGCCTTTGAGGTGTTTTTCACTGAACCGATAAGCAAGTCTTTGCCAAGAAATTGCCAAACAATCATATACCACCTAAACGTTTTCTTCCTAAGCAAAAAAAATTAAGTAAATATTTGAGAACTTCTTAGAGAATTGAATATCTGGGAATTTAACTTTTTTTTTTTTGTTTTTTTTTAGTAAGCGTCAGAATAACTGCAGTAATATCTCCAGATGAACACTTACTGGACTGAAGCAGCTCAGCTTTACTTGATTCTCCATCAGTCATGTTTTAGAGTCTCAAATCTGATCCTCAGGATCTTTTGAGGAGCGTTTATTTCCAGCAGCTTTACTTTCACTGTTCCTCAGCGGAGGAATGATCTCCACAAGCCTCCAGAACATCTCTCAATCAGCACTGGATTGCATTGCATTATATGTGTGGATCATTTCAATCTCATTTTACTAAGACATATTATATAATTTATATAACATTCTATGTAAGCATCTGCTATTCTGTTATAAAGATCTCATTGATTTACATTACAGGCATCAGAATGTTATCTTACTTTTTGTCTGTGTAAATATCAGCATCTGTGGCATATTTTTGCTCCGTTTGGGCCTCTGAATAAAATTGAGCTGTTTTTTCCCTGCACATTCTCACTGAATGAGCCATAAAAGCCTGATGCATCAAATATGATTCTCAACAAAAACAGATAACAGATTTTTGTTTCAATAAACTGTTCAATAAGGAATATGCTGTTTGCATACACACAAAAAAAACAAATATGTTTTAAAAAAGCCTTAAATTATATTCACAATGTGAACTATTTTTACTGTTGTGAAATATCTCTGATGCATGGATTGTAATTGTGTGTGTGTGTGTGTGTCCAGATGTGGAGTGTGTCCCGTAGAGCCGGTGTCCATGAACAGACTCAACTTCCTGAGAAGCAGAAACAGGTACGGCAGCTCTCTGTCTGTGTATATAGATCTCCGTCTGCACACAGATGTAGATGAAGGCCATCTCTTCTTCTGCAGGAATGGACTGGGTCCTGCTAAGGAGGGTGAGCCGCAGTATGCGGTCGTGCACTGCACAGGCTTCATCAAGTCCTGGCCTCCTGCAGGTAACACTATCCACAGCACAACGCAGAGGAAGTGTCTATTGTTCACAGAGAGCTGAGCTGAATCCCACAGTCCAGTCAGAACACAACTGAGACTTGTATTGTGCCTTCATCCACTCTGTCTTGCTCTCTCAGGAGTGACTCTTGCTGAAGAGGAGGCCGATAATAATCAGGGAAATCGTTTCTGTCTAGTCGCCATTGGAAGGCTACAGGTACTTTCCCCCTTCCGTTTTATTTCAGTTTCCAGTGAATTAGTTTTGAGTCACATCCAAAGGAATAGTTTGCACAATTCTGTCGTCATTTACTCATATCTTATCTCATATCTTTCTATGAAGGGCAAGTTTAGCCCTTTGTTCATGCTGCTCTTTATCTTTATTCACTTTCATCATTTGTAAAAGAGCAACATTGACTCATTTATGACAAACACCTCAAAAATGAAAATTGTGCAGGGCTCGCAAAATGTCAAAATCCCTGGTAGCCCTTCGGACAGGCACTCGAAATAAATATAACTGTTATAATATAAATATAACTGTTTATCTTCAAAATGCAAATAAAGATATTTTGAATGAAACCTGAGAGATTTCTGTCTCTACATTGAAAGTCCATTCCACCAAAGATTTGACAATTCAAAAAATTCATAAAGAAGTTTTAATTTAGCTTTTTAATCACATATAAACGTTGATAGAGCTCATCAAATGTGGTAAATGAAAGCTCAAATGTGCTTGTTTGACGCTCAAGAAGCAATGAGGTTTGTTCTCGTGTGTATAAATATAAAGCGATCGTGTCTCTTCAGACAGTCTGGATTAAATCTCTCAATCCATATGGATCATTTTACAGTGTTTTTATGAACTTTTTGAATCGTAAAAGTTTTGGTTGCATTGACTTTCGTAGGTGGAACAGAAATCTCTCAGGTTTAATTAAAAATAAATAATCATTTAAATTTCAAAGATGAACAAAAGTCATACAGGTTTGGAACAGCATGTTTAGAGTGAGTAATTGATGACAGAATTGTTATTTTTGGGAGAACTGTCTCTTTAAGATCCTCTCTGACCTCTGTTTTGTCGTGCAGGTCACATGTTGCCCAAGCGACACTAGCATAAATAACATCAGCGTTCCAGTGGAATTTATTTCCCGCCACAACTGTCAGGGCCTCTACACCTTTGTGGATCACCGCTGTCAGGCGACGGTGGGCTTCCAGCCTCAGGTGGGCCTCAGAAACCTGAGTCAGGGTCATTTCTGCAGAGCAGGAGGTTAAGATGATGCCTCTGCATTTGTTGAGTATCACTGATGAGCTCCACTGTCCACCAGTGATGCACCAAGATCTTTTAGTCAGCGTTATTTTCAGTTGTCTTACTTTTGATATAAAACAAAATCTGATCGTTCAAAGTCTGTCAGTTTTATCACAAAATACAAACAATACATGTGGATTTGACACTGATTAATGTGAGATTGCTGTAGCCTCAGTTCAAGCAACATGTGAACTGATCATCTCTTCCTCTTTACTACTAATTATAGCACCAAATAACCATGAATGAACATCAGAAGGTGTTGAAAGAAACAGAATAACTTGCTGAAATGAATCATATCTTGTGTAATCGATCAATCAGTGTTTAAACTGCAGAAAGACACATTTATTACCAGTAAAACCAGTAAAACAGCTTGTGAACAATTACGTTTACCTCAGGAAGGACATTCAGTGTCCATAAACTCATTAGTTAACTAGAAAACAAAAATTTGAGGAGCAGTTTGATAAATATATGCAATATGTCTTACATATTCATTTTATTTTTACTTAACCTGTTTCTTCATTAGTTAATGTATGTTTAAATAGATCTGTCACGAAAACAAGTTTTTATCACAGCCACTGTTTAAATGTTTATATTTCATGATTTGGAGTAACTGTCATTAAAAATGCAATTGAAATGTATTATACAAAAGTCAGTTTTATTTGAATACTGGTTATTAAATAAATGTAATTATTATTATTGTTATTATAATAATTGGGTGCTTCACTAGTCTTGCAGTGTTTTCCATCTTTTGTGTTGTTGTGTGACACAGGAGCAATCCCGCGAGTGGATCTGGATGAGAACCAGCTCGTTCACCTTCCAGAACCCTTTCTCTGAAGAGATCGAGTACATCATCTGCACCAACGCCAATGTCAAGTTAGTACTGAAATGCATCACAACATCAGATACCGACTTCACAGCAAATGTGATGTCACTCGCTTCGATATTTTGTTATCTAATGTAAGTTAATGCTGCTTACATTGTGACTTAATTGTTTTGGGGCCGCCGTTTAATATGTTTAGCATCATGTTATTCAGTGTTGTCTAATCCAGTATGACTTTATGCAGTGTGTCATATGCTTTTATGATCAAAGGTTTAATTCCTGTGGAGGTAATCAAATGTAATTCAGTTTGTTTGAAGGCGTGTGTGTATGTCACGAAAATGTCTGGTTCTCTTTTCATCCCAAAATAGTAATAAAAAGAGGAAATTATATAGAAATGACAAAGAATATATAAATAAAGAAATTGATAATTGTTTTATGTATTATGACATAGTAAAATGAGACATTTCATGACAATTTAGCATATCTTCCTCCTCCCCAATTCTAATAATGCAGAAAATATATTTATTTCAGTTATGAACACCACTTTTGCTCACCGAGGCTGAACTTAATTGATTAAAAATACAGTAAAAACTGTAATATTGTGAAATATTATTACCATTTAATATAGATGATTTCTATGTGAATATCTGTTAAACTGTAATTTATTTCTGTGATCAAAGCTGTATTTTCAGCATCATTACTCCAGTCTTCAGTGTCACATGATCTTCAGAAATCATTCTAATATGCTGATTTGCTGCTCGAGAAACATTTCTGATTATTATCAATGTTGAAAACAGTTGTGCTGCACAATATTTGTGTGGAAACTGTGATGCATTTTATTTTTCAGGATTCACAGATGAATAGAAAGTTCAGAAGAACAGCATTTATTTGAAATAGAAATATTTTATAACATTTTACATGTTGATCAATTTAATGTGTCCATGATGAATTAATTAATGAATTTCTTTAAAAAACAAAAAAAGTTACTGATTCCAAACTTTGGTAGTATTTTATCGTTTATTTTTTTTTTTTTATAAAAAGTAATTGCATTACTGTAATGTGAATCATCACTGAGAATTATAAACAAACATCTGGACACATTATGATGATGAGACTTTAAGAAAAATGTGCTGAATTGGCCTGAAAAGGCAAAATTGTCACAATGTGAAAAAATCCGAAAGCTCCCAAATATAGGAGTTTTTTTTTTATGTGGAACAATGTCATGTTTGTTTGATTTTTGGGGTCAGTTAGGAGCCAGACGTGTTTGAGCCGTGTGTGTCTGAGAGTGAGCGTGAGCTCTCAGTTTAATCTGACCGCTTTCTCTCCACCAATCCCTCTGGTTTACATGACAGTAGAGGTGCGAATCAGGACTCCCTGTCCCCCCTCTCTTCCCCGGGGGTTTCACTGCCCCCTTCACTGGGGCAGAGCAGTCCTAACTGCCCCTCCACCCCCAGCCCAGGGCAGGTCACAGCCAGGTGAGAGCAGACCAATGGCGCACTGGGTCTTTCTTTCTCCTCTCGGGTGAGCCTCTTTCCGTCCCGTCTGCTGCTGTCGGTCGGTGGTGGGTTACCAGCATGCTCTCTTCCCGTAGATAGCTGTGCTGTCCGAGGCAAGCTGAGAACAGGTGACGGTGTGTCGGTGGTGGGTTTGACGGTCGTGACGGTCTCACATCAGTGTGGTTTGCTCTTCTGCAGGCAGTTGCAGCAGCAGCAGGCCGAGTTAGACGGAGGGATGGGACGAGACGCAGCGTATGAAACCAATCAGGTCACTCTTCCTCAGGTGAACACACACACTTCCCCTTTAAATTACTACATCACACTCTGTGCTGTTTCAGTGCACAGGGTTGATTAGCAGATTTAAAAAATGTGACCCTGGAGCACAAAACCAGTCATAAGGGTCAATTTTTTGAAACTGGGAATTATGCATCACCTGAAAGCTGAACAAATAAGCTTTCCATTGATGTATGGTTTGTTAGGATCGGAAAAAATTTGGCTGAGATACAACTATTTGAAAATCTGGAATCTGAGGGTGCAAAAAAATCAAAATATTGAGAAAATCATCTTTAAAGTTGTCCAAATGAAGTTCTTGGCAATGCATATTACTAATCAAAAATTAAGTTTTGATGTATTTACGGTAGGAAATTTAGAAAATATCTTCATGGAACATCATCTTTACTTAATATCCTAATGATTTTTGGCATAAAAGAAAAATCGATAATTTTGACCCATACAATGTATTTTTGGCTATTGCTACAAATATACCCCAGCGACTTAAGACTGCTTTTGTGCTCCAGGGTCACATATAGATGTAAATGAAATAACTGTGAAAAGTACCAGCACTGAATGAACTCAAAACAATGACTTAACCCTCCTGAGCTTTTCACACGCTGGTTGTTTGCTAACACTTAACGAGTAAGAGTGTAATTTTGTCGTTGCTTAATGATATGTTCTAACACTAGTTTCCCTAAAGTGTTAACAGTAGAAGTATGCAGTCTTGGGGATTTTGGCTATTTGGATCTTATTTACCCCTCTTAATCTGATGAATAATTGGCTGCCGTGAGTGATTTTAGATCCGGAACGGTAAAAGTGTAACTTGGTCTTATTTACATGTACATTTCACAGTTTCACCCTCATTTCGGAATGTCTCTCTACAGTAAAAATATACACTTTCTTAGTTTAAAAAGAAGAAAATATGAGAATTTATTATGTATTTGAAGTGACTGAGCGTTTCTGTGTCTGTGTTTGTCTCAGGTTCCAGTGCAGACTGTAGGTGTAGTCGGTGCTGATCACAGTAAGACTCCCAATAAACACACACACACAGATATATGGCCAAAGATATTATCACTATATTTTTTCCATAGTATTCGATTTTGATATTTATCACAATATTCATTTAACACAGTTAATGGGGAAGGAATGTTTATTAGACATGTAGAATGAATGTAAACATAACTTATTTGTTTACAAGTAAACTACACCGAGTAACCTAGCTTTAAAAATTTTTTTTCAATTCTGTTTGCTACAAATAATGTCATACAAATCTATCATAATGTTGTCTACTGAAATAAATCGTATTTACAAATTTAATATTTTTTTTTAAAATTGTAATCAAATGAAGATGTCATTAACATTAATTAATTGCATTTTTATTTTTTTTAAAGCATGGGTGAAAAATATCTTCGTTGTATATATTCCTTAAAAATAATAATAATAATAATAATCAATGCATGATATAATGTATAAAATAATGTTTTATTACATTTTGTTATTGTTATTAATTTATCATTATTTAGAAGTGCATTTTGCTACGCAGTAGCACTATATTTATGTCATAATTTCTTAAGTTTAAAGGTCCCATGACATGCTGCTTTTTGGATGCTTTTATATAGGCCTAAGTGGTCCCTAGTACTGTATCTGAAGTCTCTTTCCCGAAATTCAGCCTTGGTGCAGAATTTCAGCCACTACGAGCCAGTCCCACAATGAGCTTTCCTTAGGACGTGCCATTTCTGTGTCTGTAGCTTTAAATGCTAATGAGGAGGAGAGAGGCGGGGCAACTGCCATGCTTCGCTCGTTTGCAAGCCATGATGTCTCTCGAGGAAAAAAAAATATTGCACTCGCCTCGCACTGTAGTAGCTCATTTTCTCATGGGCGGGCCAAATTCTCTGGGCGGGCAAAGCAGAGAAAGGGGAGGTAACCTTTCCCCGTATGACGACATAAAGGGAAGATTCCAGATTGGGCCATCTGAGCTTTCATTTTCTCAAAGGCAAAGCAGGATATCCAGGGCTCGCCATTTCTAGCCACTGGGGGACCATAGGCAGGCTAGGGGAACTCATATTAATGTTAAAAAACCTCATAAAGTGAAATTTTCATGCCATGGGACCTTTAAAGTTAAACAGACCTTTTATTTTTTGAGTTCAGTGTGTATTTGACACTAGCTTTTCTCATATGTGTCCCTGGAGCACAAAAGCAGTCTTAAGTCGCTGGGGTATATTTGTAGGTAATATGCATTGCTAAGGACTTCATTTGGACAACTTTAAAGATGATTTTCTCAATATTTAGATTTTTTTGCACCCTCAGATTGCAGATTTTCAAATAGTTGTATCTCGGCCAAATATTGTCCGATCCTAACAAACCATACATCAATGGAAAGCGTATTTATTCAGCTTTCAGATGATGTATACATCTCAATTTCTACAAATTTAACCTTATGACTGGTTTTGTGCTCCAGGGTCACATATGAAACGGTGAAATGCGTGTGCATGCTTGAGTATGTATGTGTAGTAGATGAAACTGTGCTGCTCATTCATGCAGAACATCCAGACAAGCACCTGATCATTGGCTAAATGTCAAAGATGACTCAGAAGTGTATTACTGATGTCATGGATGTGTTATCGTCCAGGCCTAATTCATAGTCACAGTGATTGACAGGTGTCTGTCTCTCTCAGACTCTAAAGCCGTGTCCTCCAGTGCCTCCGGTGGACAGCAGCTTTACCCACCAGCAGCAGATGCTCAGATTTTCTGGTTCTAGTCAGAATTCTGGCAGCAGTGTTCTGGATGAGCTGCAGCTGTCTAATGGTCTTCTTGTGAAGGCCGGTGAGGAGACCATTACAATAGTCCACCCTGCTGGTGATAAAGGCATGAACAAGTTTCTCCAAGTCTTGACTGCAAACAAAACATCTAATTCTTGCAATGTTTTTTAGATGATAGTATGCTGATTTAGCTACTGCTTTGACATGACTACTGAAACTAACATAACTACACTAGTATCACGATTACTACTGATCAGACTTTTTGTTAGTGATTATAAAACCATTAACATTTGTGCTGTAGCCATGAATGATTGCTAAATTGTGATTGGGTAACATTCAGACACAGAAGGCAACATATTTTATTATTATTATTATTATTAATATTTATGATTATTATTACACTACTGTTTGGGGTCAGTAAGATTGTTTGATGTTTTTGAAAGAAATCGCTTCTGCTTATCAAAGCTGCATTTATTTGGTCAAAAATACAGTAAAAACAGTAACATTATGAAATATTATTACAATTTAAAATAACTGTTTTCTATGTGAATATATTGTAAAATATAATTTATTTGTGTGACATTTAATAATGAAATAATATTCAGTTAACTAATTTAATTAAATAGAAATCTTTTGTGACATAAATTTATATACTGGCACTTTTGATCAATTTAATGCATCACTGCTAAATAAAAGTACTTTTTTTTTTCTGTCTGTTTTTTTTTTTTCTTAGCCTAGATGGTATCACAGTTTCCATAAACGTATTGTGCAGCACAACTGTTTTCAACATTGATAATAATCAGAAATGTTTCTTGAGCAGCAAATCAGCATATTAGAATGATTTCTGAAGATCATGTGACACTGGAGACTGGAGTAATGATGCTGAAAATACAGCTGCGCATCACAGAAATAAATTACAGTTTAACAGATATTCACATAGAGAACAGCTGTTTTACATTGTAATAATATTTCACAATATTAATTCACAATATTTCAGTTTTTATTATATATTTTATCAAATAAATGCACCCTTGGTGAGCATAAAAATGTATTTCAAAATGTCTTTCTTTTCTTGTTGTTGCAAATACTCTCTTTGTCCAGCAGATGGCAGGTCAGGTTGTGAAGAGTCAGTCAGCTCAGTTTAACATGGGAGGTTTCAGCTCCGCCCCTTCATCCTCCACTTCCTCTTCCTTTGGCCAGATGGGCGGGGCTTCTGCTTCAATGGCAAACACATCAAATTACCAACAAATAAACAGCCACAACAACCCTTCAACTAATGGATTCGGTGAATATTTTGCAGAATGTTTATATTAACTAGATAAAAAAGTTTGTCAAGACAAACTTTAGGTTGGCTTGAGAAAGCCTAGCCTGAAAGTTTAAAGCAGTTGTAAAAACCTGAAGTTTGAAAACTTAGATTAGATAAATGTTGATAACATGTTTCTAGCATGATTGGCATGTTTTTAGCATGATTAGCCTGTTACTAGCATATTGCTGGCATGATTAACATATTGCTAGCATGTTGCTAAGCATGATTAACAAGTGACTAGCATGTTACTAGCATGATTAACAAGTTACTAGCATGTCTCTAGCATGATTAGCAAGTGACTAGCATGCTATTAGCATGATTAGCAAGTGACTAGCCTGTTTCTAGCATGATTAGCATGTTACTAGCGTGTTGCTAGCATGATTAGCAAGTGACTAGCATGCTGTTAACATGATTAGCAAGTGACTAGCCTGTTTCTAGCATGATTAGCATTTTACTAGCATGATTAGTTAGTGACTAGCATGTCACTTGCATGATTAGCAAGTGACTAGCATGTTGTTAACATTAGCAAGTGACTAGCCCGTTTCTAGCATGATTAGCATGTTACTAGCGTGTTGTTAGCATGATTAGCAAGTGACTAGCATGTCACTTGCATGATTAGCAAGTGACTAGCATGTTGTTAACATTAGCAAGTGACTAGCCCGTTTCTAGCATGATTAGCATGTTACTAGCGTGTTGTTAGCATGATTAGCAAGTGACTAGCATGTCGCTCGCATGATTAGACAAATGATTTTCATGTCGCTAGCATGATTAGCAAGTGACTAGCATGTTTCTAACATGATTAGCATGTTGTTATGATTAGCATGCTACTAGCATGATTAGCATGTTACTAGCATGTTGCTAGCATGATTAGCATGTTACTAGCATGTTGTATGTTTCTAGCATGATTAGCATGTCGCTAGGATAGATAGATAAGTAGATAAAAACTATTAGTCAGATCAGTCTGAAGAGCTGGGCTGAGTTTGGTGGTTCTAGCTTGAAAGCTCTAAGAGGAGTAGCGTTCAGAAATTTAGTCTAAGAGGAATAATAATAAAAAGCTTAAGTAGCAGATCAGTAGGTTGGCTTTCTCATGTTCCAGCTCTCAGTTTTGCTCTTGCTCTTTCGTTCAGGCGACATTAATCAGATGGGAGCGCAGTTCCGCTCCAGGCCAGCAGAGGGAGTGTCAGGCTGGCAGCAGTGGCAAACTCAGCCACACACTCAAGGCACCGCAGACGCACACCAGCAGCCTCAAAACAGCCAGACAGAGATGTTTCAAGTGAGTGGAGCCCACACAACCAATCATGTCTGTCTTTTAAAGGAATAGCTCACCCAAAAATGAAAATTTCTTGAAAATATGCCTATAATTCCTATAACCTGCCTCTCTTTTTCTCCTCTTCAGGATGTTATCTCCATGTTGGATCAAACCGGCAGCTTCGGCAACGATGATTTCGCCGAGATGCCCATGTTTCCTCCTTTCCCCGAGTGATCCCGCTTCACTCCCTGTTGCTCTCTCACACGCCATTTCTTACTCGTTTAACCAAATCAATGGCAGAGCGGAGGCACGGAGGGATCTAAAACGAGAGCGAGACTGATGCATTGTGAGAATGGAAGTTATAAGCCATAACGTGAGGATACAGTGTAGCGCACAGACAGACAGGCCTTGTTGAAATGTGTTCACTTTAAAAGCACGCACAATTGCACACTTCGAGCACAAGCGGTCTCACACTGTCTGCCGTACACGCACATGCTTAGATCTATGAGATGGAGATGAGGAGGGTTTGTTTGCCCTACACACGCGCATGATTAGCAAGTGACTAGCATGTTGTTAACATTAGCAAGTGACTAGCCCGTTTCTAGCATGATTAGCATGTTACTAGCGTGTTGTTAGCATGATTAGCAAGTGACTAGCATGTCGCTCGCATGATTAGACAAATGATTTTCATGTCGCTAGCATGATTAGCAAGTGACTAGCATGTTTCTAACATGATTAGCATGTTGTTATGATTAGCATGCTACTAGCATGATTAGCATGTTACTAGCATGTTGTATGTTTCTAGCATGATTAGCATGTCGCTAGGATAGATAGATAAGTAGATAAAAACTATTAGTCAGATCAGTCTGAAGAGCTGGGCTGAGTTTGGTGGTTCTAGCTTGAAAGCTCTAAGAGGAGTAGCGTTCAGAAATTTAGTCTAAGAGGAATAATAATAAAAAGCTTAAGTAGCAGATCAGTAGGTTGGCTTTCTCATGTTCCAGCTCTCAGTTTTGCTCTTGCTCTTTCGTTCAGGCGACATTAATCAGATGGGAGCGCAGTTCCGCTCCAGGCCAGCAGAGGGAGTGTCAGGCTGGCAGCAGTGGCAAACTCAGCCACACACTCAAGGCACCGCAGACGCACACCAGCAGCCTCAAAACAGCCAGACAGAGATGTTTCAAGTGAGTGGAGCCCACACAACCAATCATGTCTGTCTTTTAAAGGAATAGCTCACCCAAAAATGAAAATTTCTTGAAAATATGCCTATAATTCCTATAACCTGCCTCTCTTTTTCTCCTCTTCAGGATGTTATCTCCATGTTGGATCAAACCGGCAGCTTCGGCAACGATGATTTCGCCGAGATGCCCATGTTTCCTCCTTTCCCCGAGTGATCCCGCTTCACTCCCTGTTGCTCTCTCACACGCCATTTCTTACTCGTTTAACCAAATCAATGGCAGAGCGGAGGCACGGAGGGATCTAAAACGAGAGCGAGACTGATGCATTGTGAGAATGGAAGTTATAAGCCATAACGTGAGGATACAGTGTAGCGCACAGACAGACAGGCCTTGTTGAAATGTGTTCACTTTAAAAGCACGCACAATTGCACACTTCGAGCACAAGCGGTCTCACACTGTCTGCCGTACACGCACATGCTTAGATCTATGAGATGGAGATGAGGAGGGTTTGTTTGCCCTACACACGCACACACACACACACTGACACACACTCACTCACACTCACACTCACACTCACACACACACACACACA
>NW_015661078.1:429321-443636 GCF_001515625.1 Sinocyclocheilus rhinocerous | reverse complement strand
ACACACACACACACACACACACACACACACACACACACACACACTCACACACACACACACTCACACACACTCTCACACACACACACATACACATACTCACACTCTCACACACACTCACACACACACACACACACACAGGCAGTCTGGTCTGTCTGTCTCTGACTGTGATTGTGTACTTCTCTTCTCTAATGCCACGTGACATTTTGATCCCAACGATAAAATGTGTGAGAATTGAATTCAGCCTGTTTCCAGCATCTGTGATCTAGAGTCTGGCCTCAGAAAGTCGCTCTCAAAGTCACGAGTCGGGTTTATTGTCTGTAACGCAGAAGCTGTGGCATGTTTTCTCTTTTTCTTGCTTTTAAGGCTTTCTGTTCACAATTGAAGAATCGGCTCCGTTGCCATTCACGACTTGGAATTTGAATTGAATTGGCTTAACAGGATGTTGGAATTTGAAAGACAGGAAGATGAATTCCAAATTTACCCGAATTGGAATTTTGGATTTTAAATAAACATTGATTCTTGATGTCTTCTAGTGTTTCAAATTCATAATTCATACTTCAAATGTTTTTAAAAATACCTTTTTTCCATTTTAAATATTACTAACACTATTTACAGTGTCCTTGTTGCACATCACACGTACTTATGCATAATAACATGCAGTTAACCCTATATAGTAAGTACAGGTTGTTAATTATTATTCCTCAGTACTTAAGTGTAATTACACTGTAAGAAGGACTGTTTAAAATGAAGTGTAACCTTGCTTCCTTAAACTATTCTGCATCTTGTTTGCCACCTCAATTCAAATTCAGACGTTGAATTATCTCCGCTTCGGTTCATGTTGATGCAGTAAAACTCCTCAGATGTTTTCCTTTGATCGATTCTGCAGCTTTATCTGTAAAGTTTAGATGGCATGTTTTTGTGAAAGCAATGAAAAAGATTAAAATCAAGCAATAATGAGCAGGATCGGTGTCCTTCAAAGCCATTTTTGTCGCTGTCCTAATTATTGTTATCATAATGTCTTGTTTTAATATAGAACAGAAGAAACCTATAATGCTTCATCTGGGCTGTCCGTGTTTGCTGTTGGGCTTCAGCTCTTGGTGTGTTCATTTGGAAATCGTTATTTTTAATTAGTCTTGTACAGAGAATATTCCAGAGCTTCTATTGGCGGGTTTGATTGTTGTTCATTTGCTTTAGATCGAAAGCTTTTTAATTAAATGTTTGATGTTTGCTTTTGAATGTGGGCGTGTCTACGTCTTTTTTCAGTACTTCTGTGCATTAAATCGAGTGCTCGTGTCACTTTTTTTCGGATATGAAAGGGTCAGTGCTCTGGTGTTTTTTTCTTCTATATTTTCACAACGTTTTGAACTGCAGTTTGTGTACAACGTATAGAAAAATAAATAAATATGTATGTATATGAAATATTAAAGAGAACTGTTTTTTTGTATTAAATTGCTATTGTCAAAAAAAACAAAACAATCGTATATGAAATATTAAAGAGAACTGTTTTTTTGTATTAAATTGCTATTGTCAAAAAAAAAAAAAACAATCTTTGTTGGGACCTTTATTTGAACTGTGGACACTCTTTGACAAGTCTGTTAATACAGTATATCCAGTGTACAGTACATTACCTTTCATTTAGCCATTGATAACATCAGCAAAATACAACAGAATTTTTAAATGTTCATTTTATCAAGGGTTTGGGTTCAGTAAGATATATATATATATTTATATTTAAAGAAATTAATACTTTTATTTAGCAAGGACATATTAAATTTATCAAAAGTGACAGTAAAGACATCTATAGTTAAAAATGTTATGACCTGTGGCTCCAAAAGGCCGCAACAAAGAAAGGGACACAACGATAGAAAAGCCAGGTGTGTGTGAATCATCCATCAAATAATTAACACAATATACAAACATGTCATTCCTCTTATCCCTTCTTAAACTTTGGAACCAAGCGCAGCTACACAAACGGCAAATTAATCACAAACAGGCACGGGACAATGCATCTGTCACAATATATTCTGCCCCTCGAATGCGTCGAATGTCAAGACTGTATGACTGCAAAAACAAAGACCACCGAATAAATCTTTGGTTTGGAAACTGGAGAGAGTTCAGAAACCTCACATTTTGCCAAGTATATAGTGAGCTTAGGCTTGGACACAGGGGCGCCGCTAAGGGGGGGAAAGTTAGGACGATTCTAAGGGCCCACGCACTTTTGGGGCCCCCAGAGATCTGTTTTATTAGTAGTAACAGTAGTAGTAGTAATGTAATAGAAATTATAAATGTATCTACCAAAGAATTACAAATAAAACAAAGTTCCGGCTTATTTCTGCATTTCCGGCAAAATTATCTCCCCCCATTCACTGCATGGTTTCGTCCCGTCCTAAGTAGCCCAGAGAGTGAGATCAGATGGTAAACTGTCAAATTAGAGACGTCTTCGAGTTCGAGGGGGGGCAAACCGAGCCGGACGATTTGGTCAGTCGCACTTTTGAACACATTTTAGTTGTGCTATAAAAAAAACTACAAATGCACACTCTGATTACATAGAGCAGCAGCAGGAAGCGCATGAGGTTGTCCTAGCAATCAGATACACTGCACGCGAATCACGGCTGCTCTTCTATTTTGCCACACTAAACTTCGCAATAAACATGTTGAAAATAAAACACAATAAACATGTCTGTCAAAACGATCTCAAAGGAGGCTTTTATTAAGCAAATCAAGGAGCGATTGGAGTCAAACTCGTTCCATATCAGCAGAATAGTGTGGTACAAAAAGTCTATGTCCATAGAAAAGGTTCTGAATGAATTATGTTACCGATACCTAATGGTCAAAAGCAATAGCAAAAGTAATAGGTCAATATTGTTAAATTGCAGACAAAGATTTTGAATAGCTAGGTTGGCTTGTATGCATGTTTGGTGCGGTAGGGCAGTGAATCTCAACCTTTTTGGCGTACCGGACCCCAGTCCAATTCAGAACCATCCTCAAGGACCCCCAGAACAAAATTGACTCGTATCATTTGTGTCTTTGTGAGGACCAAATGCAGTCAAGTATAATTCAAGTTAGCTGACTTGTCCAGTATTTGGCCATATCATCAGCTATATTGGATTTTTCTTTCATGGGAACATGTCATGTCTGCTTTATACGGCCCCCCTGGCCTTATATCAAGGACCACTAGGGGTCCACGGACCCCTGGTTGAGAAACACTGCGGTAGGGGGCCCAAACTCATATTCTTTCATAGGGCCCAAAATTGCTAGCGGCGCCCCTGCTTGGACAGACGCCTCAACACAGCACAAACGCATTTAATATGAGTGTCCCAGCTATCACTAAACACAACGAGATCATCCAAGTAGACTGCACAACCGCCAAGTCCTGAAATTATCATAAGATGTTGAAACGTCGCTGGGGCATTCCTTAACCCAAAACTCATAACTTTAAAAGAGTATAATCCCATAGGGGTGACAAATGAGGAAATATCCTGCCAGTAGCCTTTAAGCAAGTAAAACTTGCTCACAAATTTGGCTGAACCTACATGAGGAAGTGGAAAACAGTCTGGTTTGGTTACACTGTTAACTTTACGGAAATCAGTGCAAAACCTCACTGACCCATCAGCTTTCCCAACGAGAAGACAGGGGGATGCCCAGTTTAAAAAGGACGGTACAGCAATATAATTTTCCTGCATGTACTTAATTTCTGCCTCCATAATCTCACGTTTATCTGCGGAGATGCGATAAAAACTCTGCTTAATGGGTTTAGCCTCCCCTACATCAATGTCATGCTCTATCCAATCTGTACGGGATGGAGTGTCACCAAACAAATCCAGAAAACTCTTCAATAATGCAATTAATTCCGCATGTTGCAATGGAGGTAAATGAGCAAGAATGGAGACTAGTCTCTTCAATGACTCAGAGTTATTTAACCGACCACGCAAAATACAATCATCAGGCTCGTATCCTTTCTTAGCTTCAGGCAACTCTTGTGCTTGAACCAATCGTTGTTTAAAACCGTAAACATAAGACTCTAAATTCTTTGGAGAATCTGATATGCTAACAGAGTTCTGGAGCACAGACAAAAGTCCACGAACTTTATGACCAAAAACAAGGTCATCGGGACTAAACCCAGTGCTCTCCTGTACTACCCGCCAGCTTTAGCCAGGGTAATCCCTCCGCCCAATCTCCATCTAACTGTACAATAAGCCCATAGAAGAGGCTTCAAAGTCTGGTGGAAACTCTCTAGTGCACCTTGACTTCGGGCATGGTATGCAGTAGCAAGATGATGTTTAGAGAGCTTTTACTATGGAGCGAGAAGTGATTGTACGCAGTGGGTTACCAGCAGGAATACGTGTATTTAGACACATTCTAGTCAACAAGTATTTACTACCCGACTTTGAAGATGGTAACGGCCCCACACAGTCAGTGATAAGGTGTTCAAAAGGTTCGCCAATCGCTGGAATAGGGTGCAACGAAGCAGGTTTGAGTTTCTGATTAGGTTTACTCGTTAACTGACAAGTGTGACTGTTTTATATAAGTTTATGCAAGGCCAGAAAAAAATGTCTTAAAATATGATTATACGTCTTTCGTACTCCTGAATGACCAGAATGGTCATGCGCGACTTCCGACAATGCCACTCAAATCCTAAGGTTCAAATCCCGGACGAGCCCCCAATTTGTTACGACCTGTGGCTCCAAAAGGCCACAGTAAAGGAATGAACAAAAAGATAGAGAAGCCAGGTGTGTGTGATAAAACCACTCAGGGAATCATCCATCTTCGAAATACGGGGGAGTTGAGCAACACACACCGGATCGACACACAAAAGATTTGTTTCAAATAAATGCTGTTCTTTTGAACTTTCTATTCATCTGTGAATCCTGAAAAATAAAATGTATCAAAGTTTCCACAACAATATTGTGCAGCACAACTGTTTTCAATATTGATAATAATCAGAAATGTTTATTGAGCAGCAAATCAGCATATTAGAATGATTTCTGAAGATCATGTGACACTGAAGACTGCAGTAATGATGCTGAAAATTCAGCGCTGCATCACAGAAATAAATTACAGTTTAACAGATATTCACATAGAAAACAGCTATTTGGTGGTCTTTTGTCAAATTGCTACCAAATCTTGGCTGTATAATGTTTGAAGAAAAATATTTTTTTTATTTATTTACTTCAAATAAAAATACAACAATAATTACTTTAGACAAGATGCCCTCAAAACAGATCAGCGGTCAGAGGTTTTGTCACGCAATTCTGATACACTCTTAAAAATAAGAGTTTCTTTTTTGGCATCGATGGCTCAGTGAAGAACCTTTAACATCCATGGAACCTTTCCATTCCATTCTTCAAAGTGGAAAAATGTTCTTTAGATGATTGAAATATTGAAATGAAACTGTTCTGTTAGGAATTGTTCACTGAAAGGTTCTTTGGGGAACCAAAAATGGCTCTTCAATCCCTTTTGGAAACCTTTAAGAGTGTAGTTCATGCATCAGTGCTAGCTTTCAGTTTCCATCTCCACCAGCATCTGAACCCCATCGATCTGTGTCCTGATCCATCGGTCTGAAATCTGTCAGTGCTTTATCATTCTCAGCTCGCCGGGTCGCTGGTAACACATGAAGTGGCCTCTAGTGTTTCTGAAGCAGCCTAAAGGGGCGTTTTAAGCCATACAAGGCCTGATTGCTACCAAACTCCTGTTTAACTATTCATCGTGGACACAGGTGCCAAGTGTTGGTGTGTATGTCTCTCAGGCCAAAGGAAGACATGCTAATATCCGAGATAAGAGAACATGTATCCCTGACCGACGACTGCAGGATGAGCCAGCGCCAGGATCAAGGTATTTCTTCCAAACGTCTTCATTTTCCATCGGTTGAGAATGAAATTTCTAAGTCAGAATCAATTGCATGCAATTCAGCAGCTAAGTGTAGTTTCAGATGTGCATTAAGTCTCAAACAAGCGCAGAACAGACCTTGATTTGTGTGCTGGAATGTGAGACTCGTCTGTTTTACACCGACAGAAGCCCAACACCGGCGACTAGGGTTGCTTTTGACAAGAACAACTGGGAATTTATGGGAAGAAGTGACGTTTGGACAATGCCATGAGCAAATCCAGCTCATATCTTGGACGTTTACTGCTATATATCATGTGTTTGTCACTCAGGGAAGCTTCGACTCTCTAGTAGAGTCGATTCCTCCATTCTTCAGTAATCATGGACCAGCCTCTTCCAATGTCTCGACTGGATGTTGATGTGGATTTGGGCTTCGCTCTCTTCTTCTTGGTTCTGCTGTGTTTGTTTCTGTTGGTTACAGTGGTTCGCTGTGCTCAGATGGTTCTGGATCCGTACAGTGCCATCTCTGTGTCCACCTATCAGGAGGAACAAGAGCAAGTGGAGGGGTGAAGGTTAAAGCCGGCGGATTGAGAACCATTGGATTGTAGAAGAACTGCTTCTGGAAATACTCGGAGAACACAAGTGGAAACACATCTACACTTTCTCTAACCCTCATCGTGTGGAGACTCTTGGATTTCATCGCAGCTCATCCGGGAAAAGGGATCTGAGTGTCATTATGAGATCTCATTACCACCAGGAATCACCAAAGCACCAATGAATCAACAAAACTGTGTATGAATATCAGAAATCTGATGCGGTTGGGTGAGAGTATCCTTCAGAGGTGAGCGACAGAGTCTCTCAGAATATTCTGGCTTCTATTTTTGGTTCAGTGAGTCTTAACTGAATTAACTGTAGTGCCGTGAAACTCAAAACCACATGCATGGATCCTGTTACACTTTTCCAGCGGATCACACGGCAATGGTCAAAATGTCAACTTTACGCACCGGAACAATATTTAAATTCTGAATATCCGAAATGCTTTGAATAGGGTTTGAATAAGTGTTTTTATTTATTTATTACATTACATTTATGTGTTTAGCAAACACTTCAAAGCAACTTTCAAAAGAGATTTTAATTAGTTAATGTGCATGCATTAATTTATGCATGTTGAATAACAGCTAAATAATAAATTGTGGTTTTATTCCAAAAAACAAACAAACAGTATATTGGTATTTCTCAGTATTCTTTTGAGAGATGTTACAGTTTTTCTTTTTCTTTAATCAAAATTAAAATACGGTCAATAGAAATATGGTCAAAACACATTGTAAACTATTGCACACATTGTTAGTTCGTGCACACTGTTTAGTATGTTTTTAAGCCATTTACCAGAACACACTCACACAGTTAAAAAAAAAACAGTATTATAATATCTAATAATTGGCTCTACAGGGTAACTTAGTGGACAATTGCACCATTGTAACTCATAATTTCAATTGCCTTGTCTGGCCAACCACTTAACATCAAGATTTGAAAATATATTTGAATTGAAATCATTAAAAATACTGCAGACCCCAAACAGTGTACCCCACCACAGTTGGCGGTCAATTCATGTATTCTATGCCAAAACAGTTATTGTAGATAAAATACTGTAAAAAAAAATAAAAACAAGATGGTACTTAAAATAACTCGTTTTAAATGTCTGCCACAGAAGAAAATAACATGAAGCTGGTTGCATGATCTTGTGATATACTGTTTTTTATTTGCAGCTTTTTAATTTAATAGCATAATTTACAGAACTTTTGCAGACATAAAAATCTTCTTAATTTAAAGACAATTAAAAAAAAATAAAAAATCCAAGTATTCAGATTTTAGTAATACATTTATTATGGATAATGTTGACCTTTAATATATGATTTCTGTTAATGGATAAAAAAATACTTTTATGAGGAAAGTTGTTCGAAAAAATTATATAATTATCATTAAAGAGTAAAATGGCTTTGGCAAGATTCTAACCAGTGTTGGGGAAAGTTACTTTTAAAAGTAATGCATTACAATATTGCGTTACTTCCTAAAAAAGTAACTAATTACGTTACTTAGTTACTTTCTATTGAAAGTAATGCATTACGTTACTTTTTAAATCTGGGCTGGGCTTGCTTGTTTGCTTTTAATATAAAAAGTTATATTTTTGGCAAATGTAAAAGCCCTTTCACACCAAAAGCCTCAGGCTGAAGGAAATGTAAATTCACATCTGTACAGTAAACACAGAAGAAGAAAGTTCAACACTCTTCAGCAATAAAAAAAAGAAGAAATGTTAGTTTATCTTGTGTAATTTTTTCTTATTAGTATAGTTGAATTGGATCACTGAAGGTCAGCAGCAAATTGGTTAATAAAATGGGATTAAATACATAAAGGATATTTGTATTATTTAACATATTTAATTAATGCAGCTTTGCGTCAAATTCTGAGTTGCTTTTAACTGTTTTTATTAATTTTGAGGAAAACTAAATCTGATTTTTTTTTTTTTTATGAGTGAGTGAGATTAATTAATGCATGTTCACATTTATTCTAGAACTAAAGTAACATCTTACTCCCGATTTCTCTCAACATGGGGACAGGAGAGCTTTCAATCAATAAATGGGAAAACAAAGTAACTGGCGTTACTTTTTTGAAAAATATTTTCAAATTATTTTCTATAAATTAAAAAGTAATGCGTTACTTTACTAGTTACTTGAAAAAAAGTAATCTGATTACGTACCTCGCGTTACTTGTAATGCGTTACCCCCAACACAGATTCTAAACAATGTTAATTTTAACATATATTTTTAACGTTTGCTGGTATAAATGGAAAAATATTATAACATTCATCCAAACTCCTTACTATCTGCGAAACAGGAATACTTTTAGTTTGAAAAAATAAAATGCATTCTTGAGTATAAATTTGACTTTTATTCTGAAAAGCGTTCAATGGCTGTAGCAGTACTGCGCACACATGATATCACACCGGTATCGCTAGCTTTATCTAGAGGATTTTAAAGTATATAACATTCAGGTGTCATTTAAAAGCTCTTTCTCATTTTCAACGCGGATTTGCTGAAGGTAAAGTGTGTTTTTAAAGCGCGGCTGGATCTAATGTCCTGTGCTCGCGACCGAAGGTCATGGTTGAAGTGATTCATGAACACGTTATAATTGCTGTAACGTTAGCTGTAATAGCTGATCGCTGTTCTCTGGTGGTTATTGCAGCATGTGTGTGTTTGGAGGAGTGTTGAGGCGCGCGGTGACCGCCTGTCAATCATCGGCTCTGCTGTGCGCGAGACTCTTCAGCACAGGTGACGCACAGATCCACTGCTGATCCACTCTCTAGTAATGTGTGCAGTGTGAGTAAAGTGTGCTGTATGTATCACACAGGCTCGTGCGCTAGAATACGAATGCACGCTGTTCCCAAACTGAGAGAGGTGGATCGATGGACGGAGAAGAGAAGCATGTTTGGAGTCTATGACAACATCGGGATCTTGGGTAAGCGCATTAAAACTTAAAGGGGTCATATGATGCGATTTCAATTGTTCCTTTCTCTTTGGAGTGTTACAAGCTCTTGGTGCATAAAGAAGATCTGTAAAGTTGCAAAGACTAAAGTCTCAAATCCAAAGAGATATTCTTTATAAAAGTTAAGAGTTAACCACGCCTACCTAAAACGCCTCGTTTAAACACGCCCCCACATGTCTACATCACAATGTGGGAAGATTTGCTTTCACCATGGACCAAGTGGAGTCCAGCCCGGGGTCGTCACATGTGGTTGCAGCAGGCATCACAGTATGTGAGGGGCGTAACATTTCCGTCTCACGCTTGAGGTATTCGGCCAATCACAACGCACTGGATAGCTGGCCAATCACAGCACACCTCGCTTTTCAGACCGATGAGCTTTGTAAAAATCGACGCGTTTCAAAAAGGCGGGGCATAGAGGAGAAACAATAATGTACAGTATGTGGAAAATAATGTTTTTTGAACCTTAAACCACATAAACACATTTCATTACACCAAATACACAAAATAATGTTCTTTTTAGCAGCATCATATGACCCCTTTAAATAGTTTCACTGTACATTTCTATAATGTTTTTTTTTTCTCAATTTCCATATTTCATCGGCTAGAATAGAAATCGCTCTTTGTAAGTTCAGTCTGCTGTTGTGTTCAACTTCTGTGTTGCGTTGGTTTTCACGCAGTTTCCCAGAAATCGACACTAAAAATACACGTTTCAAGAAAAAAGCATGTTGCAGAGACTAAACAGAAATACAGTATATGAGAAATTCCATAATTTCCATATTTCTATTATGTAGTGTGCATATTTTATGTTCAAATTAGCTGCACGGACATGGAATTAGAAAAATGTGTTTTTGTCATGAGCTTGTAGCGACTATTTGCAATTGAGGTGCATATAAGTAAATATTATCTAATATTATATGTACCTAGTGTTGTCTTTTTCTCAAAGCCTTGTGAGGGTCAAATGGGTTTCGTTTCTCACGCTTCTTTTCAGTGCTGCATCAGTCTAATAAATTAGCTCCACAAATAAAAAATAAAAAAACAAACTTTGACAATTTTTTTTTTTACTGAACTCGACTAGATAAAATTGAATTCTCCTTTGATGAATTAGTAGACCAGTGTTAATTTTGAGTAAACTTCAGGTCTTAACTTTAGTAAGTTTCATATTTTACTGTTTGACAAGCTACAATAACGTACGTTTTTCTTTTTAAACCTGACTCTTTGCTCAAGGTGATTTTTGGCAAATTGCATATATGAGTCAGATTGTCTCGACACAAAAGTCTTAAAATTGGTACAGCCTGCATAAACTTTGCATGCACATTCATTGCTCTCAAATCAATTAAGATACAAAATGTGAACATACAGTAAGATAATGAAGGCGCTTTTTACTAAAAGAAAAAAACATGCATGCACCAAAACAACAATACACAGTGAAAAATGCACTTAAATTATTTCATAGTTACCAAGTAAATAACTTAAATGCATGTAAAATGCCACACAGAGAGTTCCATGAGCATGATGCAAACAAGCAAATCACTGTATTTTGAACAGATTCATTCTGACGCATGAAAATGAATTCCTCGTTCCGGTTCTAATTGGTCTCATTGTGTTACTGAGATGTGATTGAAATATTGGTCTTGATGTGCTTTGTTTTAAATGACCTACCAGGACAGTCCCTAGGAAACATAATGGACCAATAATGCATTAAAATGCTAAATATTCTGCATAAATCATCCAGCACTATGGTACATTGATCAGCATTGACTGTGTTTGACTGCAGGAGATTTTAAAGCTCATCCGAAAGACCTGATCCGAGGACCGGTGTGGCTCCGAGGCTTCAGCGGAAACGAGCTCCAGCGGCTCATCAGGAAGAAGCGGATGGTGGGAGAGCGAATGCTGACTGAGGACAAGCACAACCTGGATAAGAGGATCAGCTTCCTGTACCGCCGCTTCAACAGATACGGCAAACACAGATAGACTCCACCACAGCCGCATGCTTTACTTGTACGGATGTGGAGTTCATTTGGTGTCAAAAGTTCTGGTCGTTAACTCTTTCATCGCCAGCATTGTTGAAAAAAGTTGCCAGCCACCGCCAGCGATTTTGATGATTTTCACTACAATTTGATGGCCTCCAGTATATTTTGCTGTATGAATATTTGAATATGCAATACGCCAAAATAAAGATCCTCTACTTTTAAACAAAAAAAAAAAATCTGTTTTATTCTAGCTTTAAAGCATTCTTTTTTTTTTATCAACACTTAAATATAGGTAGGTTTCATAAATGCATAATTGAGCAAAAAGGTGAGAAAATCGCATTTTTATCAAACACTACATCTGGATAATATTCAGTATGATTATCAAAGCATAAATCCAGTAAATCGCTTCCATCAACACCTCTAAAGCTTGCACAGACATCACTTCCTGGATCAACATTTTATGCAGTTTTCATTTATATGCTGTCTATTGCTGATGATCGCATTATTTTTCATATGCATCTGTTTCCATAAGAGATCGCTCGTTTCTCCGTCCTGTTCACGTGTGTTTGTACTCGTTCAGAAGATACGTAATAGCGCCCCCAAGTGTATAAAAGCCGTAAAAACTCGTCTTTGGCGGGAAAGCGTTTTCTTGTAAAAGAGGAGATAACTAGTCAATGGCGGCGAAAGAGTTAAACTGAAAAAATGTTTTAATGTCTTCATCATGACAAAAGATCGGGCCCAAATGCTGGAGTTACATTAAAAAGATTGATAAAAAAAAAGTAATTTCTCGACAAAAAAAAAAAAATTTCACCCCCACAAAAACAGTTCGGTGATTTGATGCATGCTGGGAGTTAGAGTCTGTCAGCCTCGGCGTGATCTTCTGGTCTGGGATCAGTGAGACGGTGAACTAGGGCTGGGGAATCCTGTGAACTGACCCTCCGTCACGAGCGGATGCTCCGACTCCATCTGACGGGAAACAACAAAACACACTTTAAAACATCCGCGAAGACGAGCGTCACTATTACTGCTGCTTATAGCTACGGTTATGGATATTGCAGCATTTGTGCACCAATGATTCCTCGAATCATGAGGAGAGGCGTGATGCTTTCAAATAGAGTTAATGGAGATGCATGTGATTCAGCAGTGCACATTTCAATTTGAATGTGCATTAAGAAAATAAACTATGTCAGTTCAGAACTTCAGACTATAATGTTCTCTATGGAAGTCGCTTTGTGAAATGACGTTTCATCTCGGTGGAAAATAATATTACATGCATTAATGGGTCACTGACACACTACTGTTTGGGGTCAGTAAGATTTTATTTATACTTTTTTTTTTTTTTTCAGCAGAGACATTAAAATTAAGAAAAAAGTGACAGTAAAGACATTTATAATGCAAAAAAAAAAAAAAATTTTTTAAATAAATGCTGTTCTTTTGAACTTTCTGTTCATCTGTGAATCCTGAAAAATAAAATGCATCACAGTTTCCACTAAAACACTGTGCAGCACAATTGTTTTCAACATTGATGATAATCAGAAATGTTTCTTGAGCAGCAAATCAGCATATTAGAATGATTTCTGAAGATCATGTGACACTGAAGACTGGAGAAATTATGCTGAAAATACAGCTTTGATCACAGAAATAAATTACAGTTTAACAGATATTCACATAGTAAACAGCTATTTTAAATTGTAATAATTTTTCAAAATTTTTACTGTATTATATCAAATAAATGCAGCCTCGGTGAGCAGCAGAGACTTCTTTCACAAACTATCTTGCCGACCCCAAACGTTTGGCCAGCAGTGTAGGAGCATACTGAGGGTTTCTATTCTTTAAACCAAAGTCTCCGGGTCTCTTATACCTGTGCGTCTCTCTCTCTGTCCTTTGGGACCCGGTGTCTCTTTTTCTTTGGTCCAGCTGCCGACTGATGAGGACACGTTGGAGAACAGCTGTCTTCATCAGCACCAACAGCTGAATCTAAACCTGCCTTCCCTTCATCCTGTAGGAACACATGAAGCGTGAAGCACGAGTCATCAGCCATCGATACAGACTAGTGTTAGAACAAACAGTTTAATTAATATCAAACTGAAAACTCGGATCAGAATTGGGTGACCTCCAGTGTGATGGTGAGCTGTGCCGTCCTGTAATCATCTCCATACGAGTCCAGAGTCTTCATCAGAAACCTGACACACACACACACACACACACACACGTTCAGCCATTAAACATGCTACTGTGTTACGATACTAATGGACCAAATGAGAGATTCACAGTTGGGATAGATAATCAAAAAATAAATCAAAAGATTAAAGTGAAAAATGAAAAAATGAAAATTTGCTTAAATGTGCTCACCCTCAGATGAGTTTGTTTCTTCATCAGATTTGGAGAAATGTAGCATTGCATCAGTGTCTCAGCAATGGATGCTCTGCAGTGAATGGGTGCCGTCAGAATGAGAGTCCAAACAGCTGATAAAAACATCACAATAATCCACAAGTAATCCACAGCACTCCAGTCCATCAATTAACAGACTGAGACAAATCCATCAAGATGTTTTAACTAAAATACAAGTCCATAATTCATAATAACGCTTCCTCCAGTGAAAAAGTGTTCTGGTGTGAATCAGGAGAGAAATCTGCACAGATCAAGCACCGTTTAAACAGCTCTAAACACATATGTGGCTGGTTTTGATGTACTTTTGATGGACTCATATTTTGTCCAAAACTACAAAAAAAGGTCTTGATGGATTCGTTTCTTACAAACACGCAGCTTTTGTCTTCTCCAGACGTTAACTGATGGACTGGAGTGCTGTGGATTACTTGTGGATTATTGTGATGTTTTTATCAGCTGTTTGGACTCTCATTCTGACGGCACCCATTCACTGCAGAGGAGCAAGTGATGCAATGCTACATTTCTCCAAACCTGATGAAGAAACAAACTCATCCTAATCTCGGATGTTTTTCATTTTCAGTACTTTTTCGTTAA
>NW_015661078.1:410208-428497 GCF_001515625.1 Sinocyclocheilus rhinocerous | reverse complement strand
CCAGCCCTCTCCTCTCATCTTCTCCGTCCTGTGCGGGGCCCGACGGGGCCCCATCGCTATCCAGGAGCTCAGTGCCGCTGGGGCCCAGCTCCACGCCGCCCGTCTCCAGCTCCGCTTCCAGAATATGACCCCCGAACAGTGGAGGAAGAGCCAGACCTGAGAAATCCTCCATCATCTGAAGCACATTAGCAGACAGAGCTCAGATAAACCAGACCTGCTGTTCGAAAAGTGCATTCAATAAAGCAGTTAGTAAAGTTAATAAAACAGCATATTCCACGAGTGGACTACAGATAACTTGTTAATGATCTTACTGATAACTAAGCATACTTCTATCAACTCAAATATCAATATGCTTGTGAATATGCTAATATGAGTTCCATGCTTAAACCCCGTTTTAATGATTTGAACTCTATACTCACCTTTAGTTAGTAATATTGTAAAGAGCCACACATGATTCAGTCAGTTTATTATCAATCCTGCAAGTGTTTTCTACTCCTCATCAGTTCGGTCTATGCATAATTGAATCGACGCACAAGCAAGTAAATAAAACTAAACATCTACATCTCCAAACAACAAGACGCGTTTTAAATACGTCATTGACCGTTCAGCCAATCCAGAGCGAATGCGGCACCAACATTATTGAACTACAATTCCCATGATGCCTGAGACACGGGACTACAGAAGCAAACATGGCGGCCAGTAAGTATTTTTTTTTTTGCGTGTTAGCTGTTTGAAAGATATTGTGTTCTGTTTTAGTTCGTCTCGATCGTGTTTGCAATAACAGATTAAACTGGGAGCTCACCAGGGCTATCACAATATATCCGTGTACTAAAAATAATGAATGTATAATGTGGAAATACGAGAATGACCTTGGTCTCATATTAACGTTAGCTGTCGTTTGCTTTGAACACACATTGAAAACATGATTTATATCGATACGAGAACTTATGTGACGCCTTTAGAACGCTAACAGAATATGCCAGAATGTACCATGCTACTAGCATGTTTTATTTCCGACGTGGCAGTAATTCAGCACTACTGTGGTATATTATCGTGTACCGCGGTATTACCGTGTGATACCGTTAGGCATGTTATGCACTGCAGTCAAACTCTAGTTTCTCTAGTTGGCAGGTTTCTGAAGAACGCTTGGAATAAAGAGCCAGTGATCACAGTTTCCTGCGGTATCGGGCTGCTGGGTGAGCGAGACATTAATGCACAGCATCACATTATGGATCTTCATCTTCCGGCTTTATGAATCTTAAGATCTATATATAATATGTTGTGTTTTCAGCTTGCGTTTTGCCGGCTTTGAGCCCTTTAACAAAGTACACAGGAATGATGAACCAAGCGATTCCATACAATTATCCAGGTATATTATCCTTATGCGACGTGTAAACGCTCGACACCAGGGTTATCTGGGTGTTTCTTTGATTTGGGGAACTTTGTAAATACATATATATGGCTAAATATATATTTAGCTATGATATTTATTGGTGTTTGTGTGTATTTTATTATTATTATGTCATTATCATCATATTTGAGATAATATTACAGTTTTTATTACTATTTTAAATTTTTATATTTTTAATTTAAAGTTCTAGTAATTTTGTTTTTGTCATTTTTAATAGTTTTTTTTATGTACATGCGTATATATATAGATTTATTAATTTGATTTCAGCTGTAGTTATTTTGGCACATAACGTTAAACTAAAATAAAGCATGTTGCTTTTGAAAGTAGCTTAAATAAAAGGTATCGAAAATGTTTTTTAATTTTAGTGTCAGATTTAGTTTTGGTTAACTATAATAACCCTGATTTGTATTATTATGATGTATTTATTTTTAGGTAACTCTCAGATGTTTATATTGAAAAGCTTGAGCTCAGTGCATTGAATCTGTAATTAGCTGGTTAAAGTGTTTGAGTTTGCTCTTTTGAATCACGTGTCTCTCTTCAGTCCCAGTTCGAGATGATGGAAACCTGCCAGACGTCCCCGCGCATCCCCGTGACCCGCAGGGGAAGAACCTGGATTGGCTGAAAAACCTGTGAGAAGTCCTTCAGAATCCTGTACAGTCACACTCAATAAAAGCTCTTTGTTTAATTACCTGCTTGTTTTATGAAGTCATATCTGGTGTACTTCAGTTGAGTAATACTCTAAGGCTTTTTAGCGTAATGGTTTGTGAATAGAGATTGACACGAGCCAAAACCACAGAGATTAACTTTGTTTATTGAAGTTCATTAAAATAAAGGAAGAAAGGCTATACAGTTATCATGATGTTAAAACATTCAAAAGGCCAAAACGTATGACTGAACACAATATATCTAGGGAAAGTCTGTCAGGTGGCTTCATGCCGCGTATAATAATCAAAACTGACTTGTACAGTAAAGTCCTGCTTTAAATGAATCACTGTATTACAGTATACAGTTATATGTGCATACTTTGTTTATTGAAGTTCATTAAAATAAAGGAAGAAAGGCTATACAGTTATCATGATGTTAAAACATTCAAAAGGCCAAAACGTATGACTGAACACAATATATCTAGGGAAAGTCTGTCAGGTGGCTTCATGCCGCGTATAATAATCAAAACTGGCTTGTACAGTAAAGTCCTGCTTTAAATGAATCAATGTATTACAGTATACAGTTATATGTGCATATATATATAAGGTTGGAGATTAACATTTTTGCATTATTCAATTTAAGATATCTTTATAATAGAAAAAGTTAGTACATGAAGGTATCGGAACAAACCCTGGAATGGAGAAATAATTCAAACATTTATGCACAAAGGTATCATTATCATTAATAATTAGTTAAGACTGGTTTCAGTGTAAAATCTTACAACGATAAGCAACTTTTAAGACTATTCAGAAACGACAAAACACAAACTCAAAAGTAAATGAATCATATTCTTTAGGTTCATTTCAAACCAGTGGACGTAAACGTCTTTAAGTCTTCTGTCCCAAAAAATGGTAAGGAAGACGTTTTTTCAGCGTATTTCTTAGCTACAGGACTTCGCCACAGTCACGTTCTCCAGCATCTCTACACTTTCCAGAGCCTTCTGTAACATCTTCAGATCCCTCGCCTAAAATCTGCTGCAACTCATGACTACAAGCTTTAGCTTTAGAGATTTGGGGTTTATTAAAATACATAAGACAGACGGAAGGGGGGACAAGAGGCCAGAGCGAGAGCCTCTTCACGTCACACTTTCACAAACACAACGCTTTTCCAAAATCCTTTCCAACTCTCTCAAAGCCTTTCTATATAGAATTACACTGCGTTTTCCATTCAGCCGAGTCCTGCTTTTGACTCCAACAGCCGGCCAGTTCACCTGCTTCTCCCAGAATGCTCTAGGATACCTTGTCTTTATTCAACATTTAAAAAAAAAGTATCTTATTTTATGTGGGAAGTACACTCAAAGGAATTTTTTTTTTAATGCTGAAGTGTGTTAAACCTTCTCCTGCATCCTATTCTTCATGCAATCCTGAAGGGTTTGTTTGAGCTGCGCCCTCTACTGTACAGACGAGAATTTACACTTCCTTCCTGACGCTTATTCATTTCACTTTTGGTGTGAAAGTGCTTTTACATTTGCCAAAAGTACAACTTTTTATATTAAAACCAAACAAGCAAGCCCAGACCAGATGAGAAAAAGTAACGTAACGCATTACTTTCCATAAAAAGTAACTAACTAACAAAATAAGGAAGCAATGCAATATTGTAATGCATTACATTTAAAAAATAACCTTCCCCAACACTGGACAGTGAGTAAATCACCACATAATTTACATTTGGATCAACTATTCCTTTAAAAAAATTTGATTATGAAATGTGCATTTGTGTACCAGAAAATACATCTCTTTTTTATACTCACCACCCTGTACATCTAATACATTTCATGAAACTAAATCGGGAATCATCTCCACAAATATCAGTCGCCAAAAGCTTTGTCATCATTTTCACTGCAGACATCACACATCACAATAAAGGAGTTCAAATACTGAAGAATCCACAATCAAACGTTAGAGGTCAATTTTTCCATGTTCTATCCCATGTGCACTCATCCGAAATACATAAAACCCTCTTGAAATATTTCATTTTCTGATAACGTAATATATATTGAATATGCATTTGATCAGCTAAATCCTAAATGATCTAAATGCATTGAACTGCACTTCATTCTCTGATACTGGTTATTGTATAAATGGGTTTCTGTTGGCAAAAGTGTAAACTCTGCCTCTCAGAGGTTGGGTTATTCATGAAGCATTCACAGGAGCATCTCTGGCTGTCAATCAAAGGCTCTGCTGTATCAGTGGGGCGGAGCGATCATTGGTCACCGTCTTCTTGAGTCGAATATGAGCGAACGGGTTGATCCTGTGAAGAGGGGACGGTTAAATGAACTAACCCATCAGACACGGAGAGCTCTTCTGAACACAGGTGACTAGCTTTACCTGCTGGGTGACGGAGGCGTCGAGGTGAAATCAGTCGACATCTGAGGAACATGAACACACGTGTCAGCAGAATATAAGCCGATATATTCTAAATCCCAGCATGATTTAGTCAGAAAGAGATATAAATGAACATTTACAATGGAAAAGGTTCCAATGAAAAAAATGTATAATAATAATCTTCTGTAAGGATCATCTTGAGACACTACAAGCAAAACATTCGTTTTTCATGCACTGGTCAGTTTTGCTTCCATAACTTGTGTGTGTGAAAACATCCAAAATACACATTTAAAGGGACAGTTCGTCCAAAAATGAAAACTCTTGTCATCATTTAATCACCCTCAAGTTGTTCCAAACCTGTATGAGTTTCTTTCAGCTGTTGAAAAAAAAATGTTAAAGAAAAAAAAAAAATCAGCTGTTTGGTTTCTGACATTCTTCAAAATATCGTCTTTTATGTTTAACGTTAGAAAGAAACTCATACAGGTTTGGAACAACTTGAGGGCGAGTAAATGATGACAGAATTTTCATTTTTGGGTGAACTGTCCCTTTAAATGTGTATTTTTATTGCACTTTGACTATTTGCAACTGTAGATTTTAATTCCAGTACATATCTTTAAAGGCTGTTCGTATAACACCTTTAACTTTAATGCATCAACAAAATCAAACAAGAATCAAACCTGTTTTTATCCAATGTTCAGATTTCTGTTCTGGAATTCTATGTAAATTAGTGCAAAAATAATGTACCATGGTTTGTTTTTTCCCTATTCACCTGCATTGTCTTAAAGGAATAGTTCACCCAAAAATAAATAAATAAATAAATAAAAATGTGCTGAAAATGTCCTTGCGAGACAACAGGAGATGCACTTTTTCACTGGAGGAAGCGTTATTATGGATTATGTACTCGTATTTTGGCCAGAATCGACTGTTTGAAGTTAAAAACGTCTTAATGCTGGATTTGTTTCAGCTTTTGTCTTCTCCAGATGTTAACTGATGGACTGGAGTGCTGTGGATTACTTGTGGATTATTGTGATGTTTTTATCAGCTGTTTGGACTCTCATTCTGACGGCACCCATTCACTTACAGAGGAGCAAGTGATGCAATGCTACATTTCTCCAAATCTGATGAAGAAACAAACTCATCTACATCTCGGATGGCCTGAGGGTGAGCACATTCACCGCACATTTTCATTTTATTCAAACAGTAATACAGTCACAGGTGGTGGTTTCTCTGACCCTCATCCTGCTGGTCTCGGGGTTCATCAAGCTGTAGGGTCGCGGTCTGAAGGTGCTGATGCGCTGGGACAAGACGCTCCTCTCGTCCTCGGAGTCAGGACTGACCTGCGGCATCTGACCCGCGGGGGGAAGGCTGTCCAGCTGCCCCATACTGCTGCTGTTCACCTTCGACAGAGCTGGAGGACTGCAGCCGTGATGAGAGACACAGAGAAGAAGAGAGGAGTGATGGGAATGCATGCCCTTCTGAGACAGCAGCAAGATATTACTGTACGTCATTCGATTGGGGCTTTGTTTTTCCTACAGACCTGAGCTCTTGTCCGGGAGTGCTGGGGAAAGGCTGTGTGTAGGAGAAGGGAAACCAGCCTTTTCTATGAAGGAGAGTTCAGAACATCAGCTGAGCATCTGAATATCTGAACAGCAGCTCATCTAGCTTGTTTTAAAAGGCCTGTTCATACAAGACTGAAATGGACAGGCTGGGAAAAAATTGCTGATGAAGAAAAGTCTGTTCAAACCAGATGAAATGAAATGCACTGCAGTTAATAATATGTATTAATGCACAGAAAAAAAGTCCCTCTGATAATATAGATTGCACTGTATTTCAGACGCATGATCCCAAAGCTCACACTTACTGTACTCTATCTTTCCATCTTCAGCAGCACTGCTATCATTAACAAAAACTAAACCTATTAAAAATGTCTTTAATTGAAATAAAACAAACAAAATTATTGAAATATTACACAAAAAAATGTAACTTATTTTATCGCACTTAGCTAACAAAACAACATTTCTAATTTCTAATCATTTAATTTTAATTTATATTTTATTTTAATCTAAATCTATTTAAATCTTGGATTAATTTTTGGTCATTTTGTTGTGTTTTTTTATTTTTGGTTTTAAAAAATATTTCTATTATGCTTTTTAAATTTTAGTCATTTTAGTACTTATTTTATTTCAGTTAGTGGTCAAAGCAACATTTCTAATTTTCATTTAAAGTACTTAAATTACTGAAATTAAAGCTAAAATAAAAATGTCTAAAAATGTAATAAAAGAAACAGCCTAATAAAAACGACAACAAAATACAACACAATGGCCAAAAATTTAAATAAAATATAAATACCGAAGAAAGAAAATTTGAAATGTTGCTTTGGCAACTAACTGTAAATAAAATAAGTTTAAGTAATAAATTACTAAAACTGAAATAAAAATGAATAAAAACATACATTTAAAAAAAAAAAACTAATAAAAAAGACAAACAACAAAAAGTTGGACAAAAAATGTAACTAAAATTAAAATAAAACTGAAAATATCAAAATACAAACAATTTCAAAATATTACTAAATACTATATTAGTATATTAATAATACTAAAATAACACTGATCCTCAGGCAAAGTCTTGTCCCTGGCGTGAGGTCCAAACGAATGCATTGTTTCGAAGGTCTTCACTCTTGGTGTGAACAGGCTTTAAACTTGCTTTGAACAAATGGAAAATCTTGGTTTATGCCAATCCATTGTAAAATGACCATATAAGCTTTGTTCTAGGAACAGGCCCCTCATATTGCTGCTGATATAATTATATAGTTCTGCACCACAGATCAGTATGAAAATGACGCATAGCTAATGTTTAAAGTGCCCCTATTATGCCATTTTTAAGGTTGCTAATATTGTTTTATGAGTCTCCTAAAACAGGTTTACATGCATGCAAGGTCAAAAAACACGTACGTTTTCTCAAAAAATAGATTTAATTTTACCTCATTTCTAAATGATTCGTAAACGACTCGTGCGAAGCAGTTCAAAGAATCATAGGTCTCTCTAAACCCCTCCTTTCCGTGAGCCCTCACTGCTGTGATTGGTCAGATGGCGCAGTCCTTTGTGATTGGTCCAGAGCCGTAGAGAGATTGCTCTGGATTGGATACAGGATACAGCGTCTTCTCGACATGACGGAAATGTTACTGTTTGTGGGCGGGCAAGTTGGCGACGTAGAACGTGGGCGGACATTATGCAAATGTGTTACTTCGTGACGTAGAGCCGTAACAGAATAAGATTCGAATTCCTGACGACTCGTTTTAGCGATTGCGAGCTGACTCTTTTTTTTGATAGACAATGACTTTATTTATCGTGCATTGTCGGCTTCACAACTTTGCAGATAGTTTATGTTCACATTCAGCTACATGACACACTGCATGAAAGGTAATATTCGAAAAGGCATAATAGGGGCACTTTAACTGTCCCTGACTGAAAGGCTGATGGTCAGATACCGTCCCGAGCGCTCGTTCTGTCCGTAGTGCCAGCCGTCTCTGGGTTCACTGATCAGCAGGGACAGAGCGTCTCCAGGCAGGAAGGACAGCAGACATGAGCTTCCTCCTCGGTCTCCTGGCTTCTCTGCCTCGCAGGAGTCTGGGGAGTGAGGGAACAGAGCCTCCACACGGGACGGAGCACAGAGCGGAAGCACTCGGGGAAGAGTCGAGCCTGAACAACACAACCATAACATACAGTTAATGGAGAAAACGCAAGAGAGCACAGAGACACAAAAATACAAACTCAGGAATCTTCACCTGGTGATCTCAGTTCATAGTGACCACGACTGTCAAGCTCCACCATAAAAGTCTCAAAATGCTTGGAATAAAGTGCACAGGTCATTGGACTTATTTTAATGGTGTTATGCTCCTTTTTGAAGCTTGAAGGCCACCAGACGAGTGTGTGAATGTTCTCTTAAATTCACCTTTTTTGTTCCGCAGAAAACATATGGAAACAAGTGGGAAGAGTTTGAAACGGTGTTGTTATTGTTCTAAAATTCTAAAAAATTCTAAATATCGCCTTGGCAACTAATTGAAATAAAATAGTTTTAGGTTAAGTAAATAAAAGTTTAAGTACTTAAATTACTAACATTAAAATAATAGATAATACATATTATAGATTTAAATTAAAGCTAAATGGAAATTATAAGAAACTAATAAAAAATTCTAACGTACAGAATTACTAAAACTTAAACTAAAATGAAAATGAAAATAAAACATCTAAAAATTAAAACTAATAAATACTATAATAGTACAAATAATACTAAAATAACACTGTTATATATATATATATATTATAAATATATATCAAGAAATGTCCATATTATTTTACCTAAAAGTAAAACTATATTTCACATAAAGAAAATGAAGCCTATTTTTTTTTACACTATTATGTTTTACTTTTGGATTGTGCCATTCATGACAATTAAATAAATTTAATGTGAAAACAATCTCATTCTTACTACTGTAATGCAATAAAAAGTATATTATTCTAACTCTAAGGTGCATCTGGGATTATGCATTGTACTCTGTTTATTAATCATATTTGTACCACACCCACACCCACACCCACACACTCACACACCCACATCAACACACACACACTCGCACTCGCACACGCACACGCACACACCCACACACACACACTCACACACACACACGCACCCATGAATCCCTGACGAGTCTCGCTGGACTGTCTCCTCGGCAGCGGCAGTGTGGAGGTGGAGTAGAGCTCGGGAGCCTTCAGCACACTGACAGCAGCGGCAGAGCCGGACAGCAGGACGGGTGTGAGCGCGCGGGACAGAGGGCCGCTGTGGGGGGCCGTTAGGGGCGGAGTCAGGCCCAGCAGGGAACTGTGGGAGGAGATGGAGGTGTGGCTAATGGAGGGAGGAGACTGTAACCCAGACACGCCCACTGCTGTCTGTGAGTGGGCGGGGCTGGCTGAAGAAGAGTACTGGGCGTGTCCACTACTGGAGGGGTTCAGGTGAGACTGAAGGCCCGGGACAGACTGAGACGAGCGCTGCTGCTGCTGAGGACGACTGTCACCATTCAACAGAGGCGGGACTTCCTGCACAGACAGCCTCTGAGACAAGAGAAATCAAGCTTCATTAGTTATATTTCTAATTGGGATTCATTGGGAATTCAACATGCAAACAATCTGCAGCAAGATTTTTTTTTTTTTTGGCCTTCTTTATTAATATAGATTAAAAGATAGCATGGAAAATGTGATAGAAATGTTGTATTAATAACTAAATTAAAGAAGTGTCCTACAAAATACTAAACAGGATTTATCCAGCTGAGCAAGTTTTGGAAAGAATTAAGGTGAAAATTGGAATTGAACTGAATTTTGTACATTTGATTTATCCTTTTTTTAAAAAATATATATATACTCAAAGATTATTTTATTTTACTCAAGATTATTTTGGAAGGATTTAGAAAGCTGTATTAGCAGAAATCTGCAGTGTATGACAAATACAAATTTATGTATTTGGTGTGCTTTTTTTATTTTTAGAATGACATTTTAAAAAGTAAAGAACAATACATTATACGATTATTTATTTAATGAGGAAAGTATCATAAAATAAGTGGGCTCTAATTTTATAAATGAGATTAAATAAAAAAAATAAAATAAAATAAAAAAATACAAAATAAACCAAAAAAGCGCTGAAAACATGTAATAAATGTTATAAAAGTACTAAATGTATATTATATTATATTATATATAAAAACATATATTAAAATTGTGACAATTTAGTTTAATAATTTAATAGTCAATCACAGACAAAGAAATCCCGAATCTCAGTAAAAGTGATTCATCTGAAAGGTAAATTTATTATATGACTTATATACAGGCATATCAATATTTACATATTTAATTTTATATTAAATATTATTTCATATTTCATTTATAAGATATGTCTTAATAGCAACACTGTAAATTCAGATTAAATTATTTCACTATAGGTTTTAATTAATAGCAGAGATGTCTGAAATGTACATTTAACTCATGAAATTACTGAATAATAACCCAATGAATTAATAAGTATTAAATTAACACTAAGTAATAACACTACAGCATGCCACTTATCCTTCTGGGTCTAATTTTAGCTTTTTACTTCAAAATGAAAACAATATTTTTTACTCCACAAGTCTAAAAATCCTGATGTGTCCACAAATCCATCATTAACAAACAGACACAAAACACTTTTATATTCAACTTTGAGCATAGCCATTCATTAAATGTGTTGAGATGAAATGTCCCTATTATTTCACTTAAAAATCTAAATGAAAAGAAGGCGTGAAGCTGTGGTTTACAGTGAATTTATAACAGCTAAGGGGCGTTTTAGGTACTAGCTGTTATAAATTCACTGTAAACCACGGCTTCACGGGGCTTATTGCTTTATTTTATGACCATTATGTTCACTATGTTCACCATTATGTCTTTTTTTTTCATTGTTACAATATGAAAGTCTGAATATGTATGTCGCTCACTTGTTCTGCGGGCTGAGTGATTCCCAGTTTAGCATTGCGCAGGACCTCGGCGAGTCCTGCTCCTCCAGAGCTCTGGGGGGCGGTGTGACGCAGCAGGCTCAGCGCTCGCTCCGGGAGCTTGGTTGGCTGCGCACATGACTGTTGCCACGACGACAGCTTCTGAGACAACAGCTCTCTCACCTACCAAACAAAATCAGATCTTTAGACTGTTGCTTGCTATCTACAGAAGTGCTCAGCTTAGAGCCTCTTCATCTCAGTAGTCGTTCAGATTTGTTTCTTCATGCTGATGTGTGTCATTTCTATGGAAGCCCATTTCCGCCACTGAATAAAAAATAAAAAAGGTAATTGCGACTTTTAATCTCAAAATTCTGACTTTTTTTCTCAGAATTGCATGATACGAACTCGCAATTCTGACTTTTTGCGTGTTATAAAGTCAGAATTGCGAGATATAAACTCGCAATTGCGAGAAAAAAAGTCAGAATTGCAAGTTTTTATCTCGCAATTCTGACTATATCTCGCAATTCTGACTTTATAACTCTTAATTCTGACTTTATATCTCGCAATTCTGACTTTATAACTCTTAATTCTGACTTTATATCTCGCAATTCTGACTTTATAACTCTTAATTCTGACTTTATATCTCGCAATTCTGACTTTTTATCTCGCAATTCTGACTTTATATCTCGCAATTCTGACTTTATGACTCTTAATTCTGACTTTATAACTCTTAATTGTGACTTTATATCTCGCGATTCTGACTTTATATCTCGCAATTCTGACTTTATATCTCGCAATTGTGACTTTATATCTCACAATTCTGTGAAAAAATGTCAGAATTGTAAGATAAAAAGTCGCAATAACCTTTTTTATTTTGTATTCAGTGGCGGAAATGGGCTTCCATACATTTCTGCACCAACCTAATTTCAAACACAGTTGTTGGCACAGGCTCACTAGAAAAACATGCCTGTAGCGACATTTCTGCAAAATGACATTACGCTGATTCTTGACAGAGAAGTGGCGCTAAAAGCTTGTTCAGTCTTATCTGAAACAGTTGAATCTGAAAACATTTTATGAGACCAAAAAGTTAATGCTCTGTCACATCTATTGTTTGAAAACAAAATAGCACCTACACTAAACCCGACCTTAAACCTAACCTATCCAACTTTTTCCTACTCCCATGATGCTTTGCACGAATTATGGGAGTAACTTAAAGTCTACATTAACACATCACTTTCAACATACCATTAATAACCAAAAAATCTTGATTTTTTCTGCAGCAATAGTTTTGACTTTTAGTTTAATATCACTATAACAATACATGCTTGTTAACTCTTTCCTCGCCATTTTCCAGCTTTCTGTGTTTTTGCTGTTATACAGTAGGAGGCGCTATTACACATCTTCTGATCTTCTAAACACAGTGAAGAAGAAGCAGAAACCAGTGAACGCATATGCCAGGGGTCTGAGGGGCCGAGTCATTTCCGTCATTTTGACAGACACAAGCCTTTGTGAATTTTTTTAATTCTTAGTGAATTCAAGTGAATCATTATATGGGATATATCATAAATTAAATCGGGGGTGCAGGCCACAAATGCACAGTATATGTTGTCTCTTTTCATATTGTTACAGCGAAATACAAAGGAAAAATGAAAATAATCAGGAGGAAAAGATGCTGAGAAGACTGAGAAGAGCTCTTGCCACAGATATTCTTGAGATATCACGTCACATTAAAATGCCAATGTTATTCATTGATATACGTTACACGTATATTACGTTGATTATTTGTAGCACAGCTTTATAATTTGAAGTGATTTGTTTCAGTCTTTTTGAAACCGGAAGAGCCTCCCATAATTTAGAAGACAGTAGACTCATTAGGAAAAAGGTGGATAGTGCTAACGCAAATGTGAGATAAAGATCCATCTGCTGAAGAATGTCTTTTTATCTTGCTTCTACAAGTATTTGAGCTTTTATAGTGACTTGTGTTTCATGGGACTCATACCTGAGCGCTTCACAATACAAATGTAAAGCTGTACCGGGTGCGCTACCGAGCAAGTTTACCACATCAGAAAAAACACACATATGGAGAGTTCGTTTCAGCTGGAAACTGCAGTGAATTGTACATATAGGTACTTGTTCTGCTAGAATGAAGGTAGAGGCACATTTTTCTAGTGAGGCTGTTGTGTTTGCTATGTGTTAGCTGGTTGAAGCTCGGATCTGTAGTGTTACCTTGCAGTGGTAGTTGGTGAGGATCTTGGTGACTGAACACTGACGGTCCACCAGAAAGCAATAGCGCCGCCTTTCTTCTGTCAGAGCGGAGCGGTAACCAACGGCAACCAGAGAGTCCAGCTCGCCCTGCCGGCGACTCATCAGCTCCACATACTGTTACAATGAGAGAATTTACATAAAATCAGCTTTAAATAGAATCTGAAAAATGTACAGCAAGACTGGAATGTAGAACAGCCAACTAAAGTTCTGACTTCTTAAAGCAGGGGCTCCCAAACTTTTTTGTCAGCCGAACCCCTTGGGCATAAAATATTTACTTGAAGTCCCCCTTAGATTTTGAGTTAATATTTCAATAATTTAACAACACATTTGCATGTTCATGGTTCTCTTATGTCGGTTAATGGTGATATGACATAAAGGTAAATAAATAATATTTAAACTTTTTTAAATAAGTGTTTTATTTTGAGCTGGACTTTAAAATAGACTCAAACCTCTTATTAGTTGTATTAACATTAATAATAATAATAATGTTTAATAAAAAGAAAAATAAACAATAATCTAATTATTAATATTATTTGTTAATAATTATCATTATTGTTTTCACTAATTCTAAAAATTAAAATAAATATATTACAGTTGTAAATTACAAGTGTACTGTAACATAAAAAATGAATTAGTGATAATTATAAAAATAATAACTATTTTAATTTACAATACTAATATTTGTCAAATTTTTAGTTTTTACTACCAAACGTTCGAATCCACGTGCTTTTAACATTTTAAATTCTCAAGCTTTTATTTTGGCGGAATACGGCTGAAATGCTGTAAACTCCTACTGTAAATTTTGTCCACAAAAATGTTGGGAAATTTGTAAACGTGTAACTAAAGTAAACCTAGTGCGCATTGTGTTCCCAAATGCGCATTAAACTCACAGTACATGTAGAGATAACGGTGGCTGCATTTACTCTGAACCGAGAAGCTCAGAGATACTGAAAACAGCGAATGACGAGCTGCTCGCGTGTAAATGAACACAGTGCTGCGCTTCACTCTCAAACACACAGCACATCAGACTACACAGTTCTTTAACGAAATCACAGCTTTTGATTTGATAATTGCACTAATATATATTGCAATTATCGTGTAGCCCCATTTATTTATTTTAATGTTACATTCAATATAATTAATAATTAAGGCTTGTTCACACCGGGACGAATATCGCGCGTGATAATCGCCGACGTTTAACGCCTCGTGACTAAACAAAGGGCGCCAATGTGAGTGTGCAAAACGCGCAAAACGCGAAGCGTAATTTAAAAAAAAACGCCTCGGGCTCGTTTTTTTGGTTTGACGCGCCGCGTTAAAAACTGGCCAACCAATGAGATTGGCGCTTTTGTTCACGTGCCTGGAGCTGCTGAAGTTACAGTAAAACACGACTTGGTGGCGCTCAAGCACAAAACGGTCTTGCCGAGCACACATTGATACCTAACGACAAAGAGGAAGTAAGTAGACCAAGAAGATGCATCGAGGCAAGATGAATGTAGAGCTGCTGGTCTCATTGGTGTCTGAACACAAAGGGCTTTATGACAAACGCGACAGCGACTACAAAAATCTCAATAAGAGGGAGTTGTTATGGAGAGGAATTGCAGATCAAATAAGAATCGATGTGTACCGGGGTATTTCTGTTTTTCATTAAGCGCCATCTAATGTCAGGGAGTGAATTTGCACGTTCACTCGGCTCATCGCCAGCGAAAATCGCTTGGGTATGAACACAAAAGACGCATCGAAAAACGTCAGCGATAAGCGTGCGCGATAATCGTCCTGGTGTGTACGAGGCTTTAGCTTTTCAACTCATTTGGGAAAACCTGCCTTAAAGGACCAGTTCACCATTATGATGGTCCACATGTTCCTTTGACTGATCTTTTCATTTAAAATCTCTGTATTTTCCTTTCTTAACATCTTTCAGACTGTATTCCTGTTTTACTTCATCATTTTCCCTTCTCTTGTTTTTTCTCTACCTCAGTGTTACTTTTTTTCTGGCCCCGAATCAGCTGTTCCGGATATCTGCTTAATCTCAAACTAAACGGCTTGTTCTTTCTCTTTCTGACCAGAAAACATGTTTAGACTAATGCTCGCGATAGCGTACCTCACGTCTACATAAACAGAGATAGACTCGCTCCTGAACAAACACGTGCAGGAGGACACACATGCTCAAAACAAACACTTGTTCACACATGGAGGAAAAGTCTTCCACTCACAAATCAGCTTTAATATGTAGGACACTGGGTCGCACAGACGGCCTTCACTCCGCTCAATCAGCCATTATGAGTCATACAAACTACAAATGACTGGCAGTACATGACATTCTACAGTAATGAACACAGCAGTCAAAGAACTGGCAAGCTACACAATTACTCAGTTCTTCAGCAGGCGCTTTAATCCAAGTGACTAACTGTTCATTTACTGCCGCGCCAGTCAGCATAAAAGTTTACAGAATACACAAGCATCACATTTCTAAGAACATTTCTTGGTGCATGTCTTTTAAACTTGATTTTAACCCTCTAAAGTCTGACATATGAAATAATAGTCTGAATGAAATTAAAGGATTTATTGAACTTTTTGAACAAATCTAAAAAAAAAAAAAAGTCAAAATCATTTTTGATACATCAGGCTCAAAGTGAGCAAAAATATGCAATTTGGTGCAGATACTGGCTGATAAAATGGCTAATAGCTTATAATGTAAATCAATTGAGACCTAAATAAAATGATATAAATATTAGTCGTCGCTCTATATCTCCAATAATGTGTCTCAGTAAGATGAGATTGAAATGATCCAAACATATAATGCAATGCAATCCAATAATGATTGAGAGATGAAGAAATAAACGCTCCTCAAAAGATCCTGATGATCAGATTTGAGACTCTAAAAAATGATTGATGGAGAATCAAGTAAAGCCGAGCTGCTTCAGTCCAGTAAGTGTTCATCTGGAGATATTACTGCAGTTATTCTGACATTTACTTGATCAAAATCAGTCAAGATCTGACAGCAGAAAGACACGTGAAGCTCCAGCTGAAGCTGGACATTTTGTACAATTACACTAAAAGAGCTTTTACTAAAAAACTATCATTCAGACGACAGAAGGCATGGAGTAGATCGTGTGTGAAACAGGTTTAACAGCAACGTTTGATCATTTAGAGGCCTTAGAAACATGTACCTGCATCTCTCTGTCTCCATATTTGTTGGGATGGCGACTAGCTTGGCTCTTCCTCCGCAGCTTCTTCAGCTGTGATTGGCAGCGCTCAATGGACTCCACCTTTGACTTCCTCTCACTCTGGTACTTCTTCAGCGTCGCCTGGACAAAGGTTTTCATACAGTATATCAAGTTCTGGTAAGTTTCAGAGAGTTCAGGAGGAGTAATTTATTGATTAATTTACTCAAAGGGTTTACAAGACAAACTCTGGGTTTACTTGTTTGAGCTCCCCTGTTAAGTAAATTCAGTAGGTAGTTTAGTTAAACAGTAGTGTGCACTCACAGTCAGATATTTGATGTCTAGCTCCAGTTTCTGCTCGAGTTGAGACAGCATCTCTGAATGAAACAGCTTCAGCTGCAGACGACAGAAAACACAGCATTCAATCAAACACAGGGGGTGTGGAAACACACGGGTCTTGAGGGTAAATTACAGTTTTTACAATCTCTAGGACCCATTTCTTAATACTTAGGTCACTTTTTCAAAACTCTTCATACACTAAAGCACAAGAGCATCTATGTGGGCAAAACTGTGGATCATTTATCAATGCTTTGGCACAAAATACACTCAATTAAAACATCTTTCAAATGAAATGAATTCTTTTCTCACTCAGACACACACACCACACACACACACACACACACACACACACACACACACTCACTCACACACACACACACACACACACACACACCAAAACTCAACTAGCCACTATGCACATTTACATACTTTTCAAAACTATTAAACTTAAGTTCAAAACCTAATATAATACAAAACTGAATAAGACAGTGAATTGATACAATTCTACAGTAATACAACGTTGAAATTTATTCTAAATCTAAAAACTGAATTACTATCAAAACAGCTAGATGTAGCTAAACATCTGCACAGGCGTTAGTCTTTCAACTTCATTACCATCTATACAAAAGGGAAAACATAGGAATAATTTTGTACTGTAATGTAAACATGGACCAAGTAACATTTACAGCAGTGAGTGACATTTTACAGAAGAAAACATTGTGTAATGCTACCTGTTGTTAGCGTTTTTTTAGGTCGGTGTTTTATGAGTGACAGTGTGTTTTTTGGGTGAAATCCTTTACTAGTGTTATGGAAGAATGATTTTAAACATGTATGGAGTGTTTTGGTAGTTTTAGTGCATCTTGGATGTGGAATTTACTGCTATACCAAGCTGAAAGTTGGTTAGGAGAGCTGTGTGAAGAGTTTTGAAAAAGTGACATAATTATTGATAAATGTGCCCTAGAGATAGGAAAAAAAATACACAACAACTGAAGGTTCAGTTTATGCCTTAAATTTACACATATGGGATAATCAAACTGGCTGTACAAGTCAAAATGGACTACTCTGCCAAGCTGTTAAGCAGAACTTTGTGCTTGTAATTGACTTGTCACTATACAGTAAGAAAGAACATGCTAAGAACTTTTTACAGCAGACCACCACACTCTTGCATACTATACTGTACTTAAACTGCTATTATAAAACGGAGAGTTCCGGTCCTTGATTCTGATTGGCTGAACCACGTTCCAAGCTGTTGTAAATTACTCTACAAACATACACCTTTGTTTACGTTTGCCTGTTGCTCGGCAACCACTTTATTGCAACCACAACTGTTTCTGAGGAACTACATTGTTTGGTGGAAGAATACTGTTTTTATTAATATCATTACACTTTATTTGCTCGGTTTTATTTTGTGAAACCTTACTACGTATATGGAATAACAGTTTTATAAAAGCAATAAGCCCCGTGAAGCCACGGTTTACAGTGAATTTATAACAGCTAACTCTGCTTCGCGTCGTACCTAACAACGCCCCTTAGCTGTTATAAATTCACTGTAAACCACGGCTTCACGGGG
>NW_015661078.1:396516-410193 GCF_001515625.1 Sinocyclocheilus rhinocerous | reverse complement strand
TTACTCTACAAACACACACCTTTGTTTACGTTTGTGTGTTGCTCGGCAACCACTTTGTTGCAACCACAACTGATTCTGAGGAACTACATTGTTTGGTGGAAGAATACTGTTTTTATTAATATCATTACACTTTATTTGCTCGGTTTTATTTTGTGAAACCTTACTACGTATATGGAATAACAGTTTTATAAAAGCAATAAGCCCCGTGAAGCCACGGTTTACAGTGAATTTATAACAGCTAAGGGGGTTTTAGACACTCCGCTTCGCATCGTGCCTAACAACGCCCCTTAGCTGTTATAAATTCACTGTAAACGTCTCGGTTACGTATGGTAACCCTGGTTCCCTGAAGGAGGGAATGGAGACGTCACGTCGGATGACCGACGAATTGGGATCTCGCTTAGAGAGACCAATCCACTTAGAATGTAAACTAAATGAGCCAATGCACATTGGCATGCGATTATTGCATCCAGCTGTTGCTGATCACAGCGTGAGTATAAGTAGGCAGCTGGTGCAGCGCATATTCAGGTTTTCGCTGAGGAGACGAGCCGGTAACCCGGCCGCTCAGCGGTGGTACAGAAGCTATGTCGACAGGATGTGACGTCTCCGTTCCCTCCTTCAGGGAACGAGGGTTACCATACGTAACCGAGACATTCCCTTTCAGTCGGTCACTCTCGACGTCACGTCGGATGACCGACGAATTGGGATCCCTACCAAAGGGCCATAGCTATTGCCCCTTCCAGTGTCCTGTGGAAGCCTCCTGCGCCCCTACTTTTTGACGCAGGCCAGGACTTACCACAAGAAGACCAGCTACTGCTGCTATGGCACTACCCACTCAGTAAGACTGGACACTGGGAAAATGTACCCGTACCACTTGGAACAGGGACGTTGCGGAAGCCCCATCCTTCCCGAAGGAGGTTGTGGAAGCACTTACACATATGAACAACCGTTTAGGCGCATATGGAAGATTAGAGGTGATTGTAACCCTCTTGCCTTAGGTCTTACATATGGAATCCAGCCCTCTACCGGTTCTCACGGATTCATCAAGTGAGGGCCTGGCACCGGACGCTCCGCCACGTCTGGCTGCCGAGGGGATGGAGGAGCTCGACAGGGTCTATGATATGGACTCTCTGGAGCGGCTTTAGCGAGCCGACCCAAAGCCGGGGCATCTCAGTGCTTCTACCCATTTGAGGAGAGAACACAGGAGGATAACAGCTCCACACGAAGGCTATAGAATCTAGCGAATGTGTTAGGGGTCGCCCAGCCCGCAGCTCTACAAATATCTGTCAGCGAGGTGCCACGAGCCAGCGCTCAGGAGGATGCAACACTTCTAGTAGAGTGAGCTCGCAACCTGAACGGGCAGGGCACACCCTGTGCCTGATAAGCCAGGGTGATGGCAAGGCGCACTGCCAGCAACTCGAGGCAATTGATGTGCCAGTGCAGTTGGGGGCCCGTCCAAACCCCTGACACTGCAAGCCCGTCGAACGTGGCCCCCCAGCCGGTGGTTGAGGACACAATTGCATCGCAACCGACCGCTCCACCGGAGGGACCTCCGTATACCCCCGCGCTGCCCCGCCCCGCCATCAAGGGTGGTGAGGGAGGACGAACCACTGGGGCGGTTTCTGGCAGTGAAAGGTGCCGTCCACGACCCAGTGAGCTCATCATGCACCTCCGGGAAGAAAGGCCCTGAGAACCTGAGAAAGAGTGGGGCCCTGAGAACCAGCGCGAGCCACTCCGAGAAACCAATCGTCCAGCCTCGAGGGTTCGGGACGCGGTGGAGGTTTCCACTCGAGCCCGATGCTCTCGGCGGCCCGGGAAAGCATAGCCATTATTTCCGGATCTGAATCCGGCACCGCTGGTAGCCCAGAGGGATCATCCTCTCCAGCAAAGTCTGGCTCACCCTCCGATGCAGCAATCAACATCCGATCGTCGGGGGGAGCACTGAAAAATACAAGTGGTACCCCCCCGGGAGGGTCCAGCCTGTTCTCTTGGCGGCTCCACTGGCTGCGAAGTGCCGGCGGAAGGAGGAGTCCTCGGAGGGGAATTCCTCACCGTCACCGTAAGACCAGTCCAGATGCTGCCGCCAGGGGGAAACCTAGGTCTGGGCAGCGGCACGGGCACCCCGCCCCTTTGCAGGAAACGAAGTCTGGTCCGCAACTCCAAGACGGTCATTTTCCCGCAATGGGAGCATGACTCATCCACGAAAGCCACCTCAGCGTGCTTAAGGCCCAGACACGAGAGGCAGCGATCGTGACCATCACCCGGCGCCAGGTAACGACCGCATCCAGAAACGCACGGATGGAAGGGCATCTTTAAAAGACGCGTCTTTAAAAAGACGTTTCCACCTGTGAATGCTCTTTTAGAACTGCTCTTTTAGTGTGCTGAAGCGCACAGGGGAGATGGCCGCCTGCAACACAAACAGGGGGTAGTGCAGCCTGATGTGTGCAACCCACTCGACACGGGAAGAACCACCGCCGCTGAAGAGCCGTACCACCAGCACGAGAGCTTCCTAAGAGAGTGCTTGTATTCGAACTCGTAGTTTCACTGAAGCAGAAGATCAGGAGCAGAACGATGAGACCGCTCGGCTCCGAAGCGAAAAGCTGAATATGTGCTGCACCAGCTGCCTACTTATACTCACGCTGTGATCAGCGACAGCTGGATGCAATAATTGCATGCCAATGTGCATTGGCTCATTTAGTTTACACTCAAAGTGGGTCGCTCTAAGCGAGATCCCAATTCGTCGGTCATCCGACGTGACGTCGAGAGTGACCGACTGAAAGGGAACCATGGCTTCACGGGGCTTATTGCTTTATTTACTCACCACATCCTCTAGTTGGACCTGGATCTGCCGATGAACCTCTGCCATCTGGAACAGCGTGTCACCTGAATCAATATGAATTATGAGAAGACGTCAAAAGACATTGCACACAATCAGAAAAACTCAAAGCATGAGAGCCATCACAATTTACAGACGTACTATCAAACACGACCCGATAATGCCATCTCACTCACATAAACCTGACTACATCAAGCTCACACTAGGGTCATTTTAAAGTTCGGTCTATAATGTAACAACTGCATGTTCATTTTCTAAAATGCATGAACTTGTCTAAACTGTAGGCTGTGGTGTATGTGCAATTATTTGTCTGAACACAATTGAAAAGAGCGATTTCTTCCTTCAGAGGATGTGATATGCGTGGCATTGTCTGTCCATTCTTGCGTTTCATTGAGGGTGAATTTGTGGTGTTTTGTTGTGGGTTCCAGTGGGCCGAGCCTTGGATGTTGGCCTTCTTTATCCCCTACTGAGCAACAGTGTGTGTGCGGCTTGGCATCTCTCCCTCCCTCTCGTCCACCCCCGCTGTTTTCAGCAGCACAATGAGATCATGTGGTGTTGTTAATCTTTCAACAAAGGCCTCTCTCTCTTTTGCCCCTCTCTCGCTTTCTCTTACTTTCTTCATCTCCATTTTAACGTACAGGCTTTGCCTCTTCATTCTCTTCTGCTGTAGTCACTTGGTTTCACGCTTTCATTTCCTGCAAACGCTGATGTACTATGAACTTGAACAATGTAGTTATATTTACTAACATTTTCACATTCAGTTCTCACCACTAACTTTACTCTGCCGGACGTGTCGCTTCAGAAACAGATTTGAATAGCCCTAATTAACTAAAACTAAAATTATACACACAATAATATTACTAAAATAAAATGAGAATGGGAAATCTAAAAATAAAAACATTCAATGGTACTAAAATAACACTGGGTCTAAATCATGGGAACACTCTCTCTCTATATATATATAAATAAGTCAATGAAGTCAACATTAAGGCACTTATTGATGATGTAGTGTAGTTTGCAGAAAAACACACTTTGTAATTATAAAATTAGATTTGGGTCACATAATAATATTAGAACATAATTAGCATGTTGCAACATTGGCGCTTTTATCAGAACAACAGTCCTGTCTAATAGCACCTTGTTTCTGTCCTAAACACATCCTCCAATCATCACAACCTTCAAATAAATCCCTCATAACCGTCACTTTAAGTGCATTAACTGCTCTCCCTGTTACTTAACTCTCTCAAAAACACATAAAAAAGAGTTTAGTTCTAACATAAACTCTCTTGTTTTATGCCAATTCATTTGAAATAATTAAGTGGAATTACATGACAACATCAATACTTTAACTGCAAATGTGCTGTAAGTATACTGTACTTGCAATGACTTCACTTTGGTGCAGTAACTAGGTTGTGAACCTGACTACACAATCAGTTTGAGAGATTATTTAACTTTGAGGACATTTATTTACTCAGATCTTTCTGGTGTATTCACTGTGTTTGGGTCTGAAGTGTCTTACCTAGTTCCTTTGAGCCCTGGCTGTCACTGGCCAGCTCTCCTAGTTTGACCAGAGTGTCAAAATAACCCTTCGCTGCTATTGTGACGCCTGTAGAGACAGAGAAAGACAGAGAGAGAGAGACATAGAGAGACATAGAGAGAGAGTGCATACATGATTGTTGTTTGGCAGGCGAAGTGCTGATGAACATACATCAAAGTTCACACTGATTATCAGTGGACTTTTGCCCATTACAGAGAAAATTAACTATTAAATAATGATGTCTGACCCGTCAGAGCCTTTTCATAGTGTTTGCCCATGGTGACAAAATTCTTCAGACTGGGGTTGAACTGGTCCAGAATGCCCTGAACACAGAATCAGCAACACATTCAATACATGAGGTGGAATAATGGAAAATGCTCTGTGTCAGTGATGCTCTTTTTTATTCTTATTCAAAATACTGTTAAAAATACAATTCACAATGACTGAAATATACCTTTAGAATTCATTTATATATCATACCTGGCAATAAAGCTCATTCTGATTCTGATATATATATATATATATATATTTGTTATTTAAAATGAAACAAGTCTAGATGGTGTTTAAACAGTTTGAAAAAAAGAATTAAGTGTTTTGCCCTAATTTGTTTTTTTTCCTAAAAAGAATAAAAAAGAAGTACAGAAGCATTTTTTTTATATTTATAACAAATATATATAATTATCGCTCTCACTCTCTACATATAGACACACATATGTGACCCTGGAGCACAAAACCAAAAAGTCTTAAGTCACTGGGGTATATTTGTAGCAATAGCCAAAAATACATTGTATATGATGATGTATATGATGTATAAATCTCAATTTCAAAAAATTGACACTTAAGACTGGTTTTGTGCTCCATGGTGACATAGTAATTAAAAAAAAAAAGTTTTTTCTTTGCTTGACAAAATTTTTTGTTATGTGGCAAGAAAGAAAAAACCCCAGGAAATTATATAATATAGAGGATTCATAAAGAGGTTATAATTTTTTTCATTATTTATGTCAATTATTTGTTGTTGGTATATGCATGTTTTTTTTTTTTACACAAAATGTGAGAATAAAAACAAACATGAAGAAAAGATTACATTTCTAAGATGTCTCCTTTTATCATCCTGGATTGTCTATTTATTGTTCCCTTTCACTGAACACATACCTTGTAGACATTTTCTGTCATTTTGTTGACCTCATCTGACCGTGACATTGTGCTTCTCTCTCCAGATCAGTTCACCTCACTTCTAGACGTCACGAAGTCACAGCACACGCGGATACACGGAAAGAAAGAGAGCAAGAACGTGAGACAGAGAGGATGAATCCGGCTCATTCAGTGACTGCATTAGCTAGAGACCTTCTGCCTTAAAGAAGAGTGTTAGTAACCAACAACACTCTTCACGGCAGCCATTGACTTCCATGGTATTTTTCTTCTCCATACTATGGAAGTCAATGGCTACTGTCAAACATTTGGTTTCCAACATTCTTCAAAATATCTTCTTTTGTGCTCAACAGAAGAAAGAAACTCCTACAGGTTCATAACAACTTGATGGTGAGTAAATGATCACAGAATTGTAATTTTTGGGTGAACTAACCCTTTATGAAATTGTAACTAGAATGTTTAGATGTTTCGATCACATCAGTTTACCTGCTCTTATTCTAAAACACTGAAACTAACTGAAGTTGTGACAACATCCCCACTGGTCTGAGGAATGCTTTCCTCTAGATGTTATAACATTGCTGAAGGGATTTGCTTCTATTCAAGCATTAGAGAGGTCAGGCACTGTGTGATTGAGGCCAGACTCGCAACCGTCGGCACAGTTTATCTCAAAAGTCTGGACTCATCAAGATCCTGCACATGCCACTTCTGTGTGTCTTGACGAACCATTTTTGTATGGATGTTCATAAGGATATTGTCATTCAAAAACAGGAAACCGGTGTCACAATGCCACAAAATAATGGTCTAAATGTCACTGCATGCTATAGTGTCAGTATTTTCCTTCGGCCCGAACCATGGAAAACCCATGACAGCTCCAGATATTTAAACCAAACCCGATCAACAGAAAGTGATCTTTCCTGGAATTAGGAAGGAATTCATTTTTTTTTCTGCAGGAATTTGACTTGTTTTGTTGGACATGTGAAATCCTATATCATTTTAAACAACAATTAGGCATGCAGCATTGCTTTTATCAAGTCAACTTGAATTTATTTGTACGGTGCTTTTCACAACTCACAGTGTTTTAAAACAGATTTATTGAAAATCATGATGTTAAAGGGTTAGTTCACCCAAAAATGAAAATTAGGCTTGCGTATTACTCACCCCCGAGGCATCCTAGGTGTATATGACTTTCTTCTTTCAGACGAATCCAGTCGGAGTTATATTAAAAATTGTCTTTGATCTTTCAAGCTGTTTAATGCCACTCAGCGGGTGTTGCATTGCTTCAGTCCAAAAGCAGTTAAATAAAAAGCGCCCATCCATAATAAAAAGTGTCTCACACGGCTCCGGGGGGTGAACAAAGGCCTCCTGTAGCGAATCGATGCGTTTTTGTAAGAAAAATATCCATATTCAAAACGTAATAATCACTTTAATGTAGCTTGCGCCAACAGTTGTACACAGAAGCAGCTTCGGGAGGATGACGTATGAGGTCAGCGTTGCACATGCGCCGATGAGTCTCGTGAAAACCAACGTTTGTTAACAGGAGCAAAGTAAGCAAAGTTTCCTTACCTTAGCAAAGGAAAACCAGTCTCCTCTTGGCTTATATTGAAATCCTCCGACATTCTTCTTTACAAATCCTCGTTACTTCTAATTCTTGACCGTTGTTTTGTTTTGATCTCTCCGCTGCGCTTCCGCGTGCGTCACTTCTGAGCGGCACATGCGCAGCACTGACCTCATACGTCATTCTCCCGGAACTGCTTCCGTATACAACAGTGAGCACAAGCTAGATTCAAGTGATTATTACGTTTTGAATACGGATATTTTTCTTACAAAATCGCATCGATTCGCTACAGAAGGCCTTTGTTCACCCCCCGGAGCCGTGTGAGACACTTGTTTTATGGATGGGCGCTTTTTATTTAACTGCTTTTGGACTGAAGCAATGCAACACCCGCTGAGTGGCATTAAACAGCTTGAAAGATCAAAGACAATTTTTAATATAACTCCGACTGGATTCGTCTGAAAGAAGAAAGTCATATACACCTAGGATGCCTCGGGGGTGAGTAAAACGCAGCCTAATTTTCATTTTTGGGTGAACTAACCCTTTAATGTTTAAAATATCTTAATTTCTGCTTTCGTTGTAGTTGGATTCATCAGATTAGAGCTGGACAATAATATAGTTTACATTTTGTGATGATACAAGCAATAAAGCAGTTGAGATTTGCTATATATGTTGCTTTATGTGTGTGTTTAAAATTGGACATAATTATATATCCAACTTTATATAAAGAGCTGGGCAATGATGTAGTAACGTTTTGCAATGAAATGTATGCAGTAGTATATCATTAATACATTTTACATGAGTGGCAAAGGATGTACTATATATCTGACTTTTATTATATCACTTCACTTCAAGCATTCATGGCACACATTAAAACATTATTTATTAATCTAATTCATTCTGCTAGCATATCTAATATCTGATATAATTGAACATGCCACAAAAATGTCTTGCAATCAATATGTAGTCAGGTTGATTCAATCATAAAATTTCTACTCGAATAATACCAATTTAGTTATTTGACAAAACGTTTCACATACACTTTATGAATTTCAAAATAAGGACCAGCCCTGTTAGTGACCCTCGAGAGATTTCATAGTCTGAGTCTGGCCAAAGCCATCCTAATACACTGTTATTGAATGTCTTAAGTTCATGAAATTGAGTCTGACATGTCACAGTGCCCTGAGGAGAGCAGTTCTTCCCAAACGCAAGCGCAAGAGTCAAGCCGCTGAACAAACACTGCGCTCACACAGTTTCCCTTCTGGAAAGATCGTGAATCAGAGATTCCAGTCAGGATTACCCATCACATAAAGCTTCAGCTCTGAAGGCCAGTGTTTACAGCAGGTCAGCGCTCTCATGTGTGTTATTAGAGGAAGATTAGGAGGAAGAATTTGTCCTAAATGAAGAGAATGAGTGAGATCCCCCGAAAAATAACATTCTCATCACACGACACTTCATTTCACGTCTTCTCTTCCCTTGATTCACACTGAGAGCTGATGACTAATAGTTCACCAACTATTGTGATTCACCCTCAATTCATGACATGTAAGTATGCTTAGAGTGTCATTAAAGACTCTACGAAAAGGGGCGGAGCTACATAAGGACTAATGTTTTTGTGCTAAAGTTTTGAGAACATTATTAAAGACCAGATAACTTTAAACAAATGTTCCATTAATGTTACTGCGAGAACATTTGTTCATATCTTGGGGAGAACCTTGCCAAAACATTAGACAAGGTTCTGAGAACGTTCTCTGTTAGCTAGAATAGAAGTGCCCTTAAAGTGACAACACTGAAGCTTATTTGTGACACTGGACCACAAAACCAGTCATAAGGGTCAATTTTTTGAAACTGAGATTTATACAATCTGAATAAATAAGCTTTCCATTGATGTATGGTTTCTTAGGATAGGACGAGCTGCAGGGTTTAATTTGGATTTGTCTGTGCATGTTTTCTTTACTCTCATAGATTTTGTTACCATTGCCATACATTATACGACTGATAGACTGCAACGGTTAAAGTTAAAAATCATCATATGTGTTCTACTGAAGAAACAAAGTCACCTACATCTTGGATGCCCTGGGGGTAAGCAGATAAACATCACATTTCCATTTTTGGATGAACTACTCCAGGGTCACATTTAGCCCTAACATCCGCATATTAGTAGTACCTTAGAGTAGTAATATGTACTACCATGCACCTGTCAGGGGTAAATAATGCACAAAGTTGTCCCTTTAAGGGTTCTGCCCCAGTGACAAGGGCGCATCCCTTTTTGCAAATAGTCAGCCTTTAGTTCACATAACAGCCATTAACCATGATTTGATATGTCTAATAGAAACAAGTGGTATTGGGGGGCGGGACATTCCTATTCTAGAGTGACACTGATTGGACAAAAATGTTCAAGCAGCTCTGAGTGCAACATGAGTCATCTGAATATATGATTCAAGATTCAAGATTCAAGTAGCTTTATTGGCATGGTAAAAAAGTATCTTTACATTGCCAAAGCATAGAATATATGTCTATTTCATGGAAGAGAAGACTGTAGATTTTAAGTGAGTGCATCTGCCAAAAGTTACATGTCTGCAGCTTTTCAGAGTCCAATTAAAAGTAGATGACCTCAAAGCAAAACCACATGATAAGATTTAGGAATATTAATCTTTAGGACTAACTCCAGACAGACACAGAATGTATTCCTACTTACTGCATGAAAGGTTATAGATATAATTGTGTCACTGCATATTTTGTTGCCACGTTCCATAATCAAATAAATAAATATATTTCTATAAATTGTGACTGTATACAAATTTGTGCCTCTAATTTTTTTCCCAGCTGACACCTGTTCCCTGTAAGAGCTGGTGATTAAAGTGATGTTATTGCAATGATACAGAGATGAAATATGAGGTAAAGGTGGCGTTATGATTCTGCTGATGTAACAGTGAAAGGCTGGAAAACACGTGATAAGATGATATGAACATGACATTTCAATAGATGTTCTCTTCATTTTAGCTGCTTCTCAATGCAATAATTCACAATCAGCAAAACAAAGTTTAGTAAGCAATGCAACTTTATCAGCCGGTGGATTTACAATGCCAATCACGTCCATCATAGTAACCGCATTGTCATATTTCTTTCAAATGGCACTTGTTGCACTCGTTGTAGCAGATTGTTAGTTTGATTGTATTATGAAGTAAATTAACTCCAGTGGTTTGTGTTATGTGGAGGTTTTCTCCTACCTTTTCAGTGTTCATGGTTTCCTCAGCGCTTTGTCTGTGGTTTTTCTTCTTTTCCTTCTGACCTTCCCTTCTTCAGTGGTGGGGGTAGTCGGTTTGTTTGACCCAGTAAATCGCTCGCCCACCCCTCACCCCTCGCCCTGTGTCTCCCAAAGCCCTCACTGGATCCAGGTCAGAACACACTCACTGCTCGCTGCTCCTCAAACTCATCAAACTTTACTCTTCATTCCGCTCGAAATGTCCATTTGCCGTCGCGATGTAGAGCTCGAGCGGCTCGGTCTCTGTCTCTGTCCCGGACAATGTCTCCTTACTCTCTGTCTGTGTCTCTCACTGGGACTGAATGTCAATGAGGTAACGGGACAGCGCTGTGAATAGCGCCTCTGCTCATTACAGGAGCAAATCACACACACACACACACACACACACACACACACACACCAACACTTCACTTTTAATTCCATGAATACAATCTCAGAAGTGGCATGTGCAAACAAATGTTGCTAGACCCTTTTCTCACGTTCCTTTTGCCTGGACAGTATTTTTGTTGGTTTTGAATGTAATAGAATTTTATTACCATGTCAATCAGGGTTGATAAGGACAATTGAAAATTAATTAAAACAAAAAAAAAAAAAAAAAAGGTTCTTCTGTGTCATCACTGTGAATTAGAACCTTTATTTTTAAGAGGGAAAAATACACACAAAAAATATTGTAAAGAAGCTTCATTTCGCATTTACAGTTTTTCTCAATCGTTCTGACACTTTTCTCCAAAGTAATGTAATTGCTTTCAAAACAATGTACACAGCCATCTAAACACATGCTTATCTTAACCAAACTGTTCAACTTTACCGCAAAATGAAGCACTGCATTTTTTTCTTGTAAAGCATTTATTTAAAGTAAATATTAACATCAAGTGTTTTCTATTGATTATAAAACATATCCAGCTATAGATGCACAAATACACTAATGAAAATACATGTTTGTTGTAGAGTTCTTCAACAGGGATATATGTGCAATGCAGTATATAGTGCTGTGAAAAAGTGTTTGCCCTGATTTGTTCTGTTGTTGTGTAGATCTAAACGAAATACAACATAAAACAAAGGCAACCCGACCCATCAGCCATGTGAAAAACTAATTGCCCTTTAAACTTAAATCTGGTTGTAAAAAAAAAAAAAAAAGGTTCTTCTGTGTCATCACTGTGAATTAGAACCTTTATTTTTAAGAGGGAAAAATACACACAAAAAATATTGTAAAGAAGCTTCATTTCGCATTTACAGTTTTTCTCAATCGTTCTGACACTTTTCTCCAAAGTAATGTAATTGCTTTCAAAACAATGTACACAGCCATCTAAACACATGCTTATCTTAACCAAACTGTTCAACTTTACCGCAAAATGAAGCACTGCATTTTTTTCTTGTAAAGCATTTATTTAAAGTAAATATTAACATCAAGTGTTTTCTATTGATTATAAAACATATCCAGCTATAGATGCACAAATACACTAATGAAAATACATGTTTGTTGTAGAGTTCTTCAACAGGGATATATGTGCAATGCAGTATATAGTGCTGTGAAAAAGTGTTTGCCCTGATTTGTTCTGTTGTTGTGTAGATCTAAACGAAATACAACATAAAACAAAGGCAACCCGACCCATCAGCCATGTGAAAAACTAATTGCCCTTTAAACTTAAATCTGGTTGTGCCTCCTTTAGCAGCAAAAACTTCTATCGTACTTGTACTGTTTTGTCAATAATTATTTTTCTCTTAAGGACTAGAATCAAAATGTATCTCTAAATCCTTGTTTCAAGCTCTACAAGAATTTGTACATTCAATTTTGTTTACCAATTTTTCAGCGTTTTGGATTTTCGGAAAAAGCTTTTTTTCCCCCTCTTGGTCCGGATTCACATGACACTTGGCATGCATCATCCCAAAACCCTCATGATTGAAAGTTTTCTAAATAATTTTGGTTTATCAAAGTTATAAGCCAATGAAATGGCCTGACATTGCCCATTCTGACTATTGGACCTATTTATTGTGTAAATAATGTGCTTTACCTACAATCCACATAGACTATAGGTCATGGACTTCATAGGGGACATACGTCAAAAACATGTCACAAATTATTCAGCAGCTGTTGTGAACAACTCATTTTTGTGGAATTTACTATGTTCTCTATGCACAAGATACATGAGGCTGTACTACATTTAGTGAGAATCTTTGTACAAAACGGCTTATACCACTTTAAGAACCCTACTTTTTAAACTCATGCTCTGGTTTGCAGGACATTTGATTTGCACCATTTTGACTCCAGTTGAATTTAATTGTTTAGCTGATATGGGCTGATGTATTTTGGGGTTTGGCTCATTATGACTAATTGGCCTAGTTCTTGAAAACACAATATACAAACCTCACAAAACTGGGTATACATGAAAAATTATGTAAAAACTTACAAAATGTCAATTAATTTCTGATGCTGGGTGTTTCTGCAGTTTCTAAATGATAAATCATTTATGTCAATGTGAGTGACAGAAAAAAGGCTGTAATACTTGTCCACTAGAGGGCGACTAACCACAGGATAAGATATATATATATATATATATTAATGTTATTGAATTGAATACATATTTGTCTGAAAATAACAATGTTAACTGAATATACTGCTTACTAATTAAAATGAGTAGACAATATAATTTGTATCTTAGTGCTTTGACAATGATGATCGCTGTGTGCGGTTATATTTTTATTTATTTATTTATTTGCTTGTACTTTTTATTGAGCTGTTATCATTATAAATAGTATTTAAAATGAGTATTGAAAGTATTTTAAAGTAACTGAGTAATTTAAAAGTATTTTAAAATAAGAAAAATTGAGTCTTGAAGTTCAGAGTGAGCTCTGCTGCCTTCTTGCGTTTGGATCCAAAACTTCAGCCTTAATATTTTTTTGTGTGATTAGCTTGAAAAGTAGTAAGCTGACATAACAGAAACGTCAATGTTTTATATGCAGTGATGCAAAAAAAAAGAAAGAACGAAAAAATTGTTAAAGTAATCAGATGACATGCGTTTATGATCAAAGCACTCTGACAATAGAAATAAACTTCAAGTGCTGGAGAAATGTTTTCTTTCTTTCTTTTTTAAATATATTTATTATGTTTTAATAAACCCCACATACGCACGACCGGAAGCAGCGGAAGCGCTCGACTGTGGCATAATAAAAGCTCCGCTGCTTTCGAGCAGTGTGTCACGCTCATTCAGCGCCTCGTTTCGCTTCGACAGCTTTCAGCCTCACCCTGCTTCATTCTACTACGTTAATAAATCATTAGCTCATCCATGAACATGATTTCTGCCCGAGTCCCGTCGGATTGCATCGGCTGTGGGGATGAAGAC
>NW_015661078.1:390192-395472 GCF_001515625.1 Sinocyclocheilus rhinocerous | reverse complement strand
TCGACTGTGGCATAATAAAAGCTCCGCTGCTTTCGAGCAGTGTGTCGCGCTCATTCAGCGCCTCGTTTCGCTTCGACAGCTTTCAGCCTCACCCTGCTTCATTCTGCTACGTTAATAAATCATTAGCTCATCCATGAACATGATTTCTGCCCGAGTCCCGTAGGATTGCATCGGCTGCGGGGATGAAGACTACAACTCCCATGATTCATTTGTTTTGAATACACGCCCTCTAGCGGCGAAAATTACATATTGTGCCTTTAATTAACATTGAGCACAGTGTCATCATGGACACATTGAGCTGCAGTATATCTATGCACATTTATTATAAGTATTTGGATTCTGATTGCAGCTATAGGACATACATGGTTTCTGAGAATATATCTAAAAATTCACAAATACACCAAAAATGATTAATTTTTGTTGAAATATCATAAAAGCATTATTTCTAAATAATCACTCTAATCATCTCTGTTCCGTGTTGTGACTCTCTACATCTACATGGAGACAACAGTAAATTAACACGGTAAGTTCAGGAGCCTGAATTTTTATTACAATAAAATCAACATGTGTTTCATTTGAATACATCGTAAAATCCCTGCATTTCTGATACTGGTCTTTCATGTTTGTTCTTTTCCATGCTTGACTCTCTTCATCTACATGCCACTGTTTGAGCGCACCGATGAAATCAATGGAACCAATGAAAAAATGTGAAAGAAAAGTCATGTGGCAGTCATATAAAAGGTAAATGCTGCTGTTTACTTGAACACAAGCTGTAAACTCTTAATTAGAGTGTTAAACTGCATTTAAATACACACAAACTTATGTTGAAATAGCATATAAGCATTATTTCCAAATACACTGGTTGTCTCTGTTCAATGTTGTGACTCTCTGCATCTACATGGAGACAAAGGTAAATTAACACGGTAAGTAACCCACATTTTTATTACAATAAAATTTAAAATGTATTTCATTTGAATACATCAGAACATCCCTGCATTTCTGATACTGGACTTTTATAATTTTTGTTCTTCATCTACATGCCACTGTTTGAGCGCACCAATGGAACCAATGGAAAATGTGGTAAGAAGAGTTAAATTAACACGGTAACCCAACTCTTTATCCCAAAACTTAAATAGCATGCACTATTCAACAAGACTTCAGTCTTGTCTATACAACACAAATATTATGCCATTTAGTGGTACAGCTTTGCAAGTACACCTTTTAAATGTAATTTATTCATTTACTTATTCAATAATTTGTTCATTTTATGACATAATATAGATTTTAAAATCACTCGTCGGGAATGTGGCCCTCATGAGTTTCACAGTCTCAGTGTGTTTTTTCCACCGGTCCGTCTGTCAGTATTTGTGTATTCCGATGTAAGCCTGTTGTGCGTGTTAACCGGGCCTAGTAACCGGATGACTCTCTCTCTGTCTCCTGTAGTATCAGATGGATGTGAGGACAACATCTTTCTCAGAACTCAGCAGACAGCAAACTGAGCTCCTGGATGTCTGCGCTGCTCTCGCTCTAGTTGGCATCCTGCCTAAGATTAAAGTTTTTCCAAAACACCCATTAAACTCATTCAGTCTCACCTCAACATCCTGAAAAAGACTGATTTAAATGTACAGTAGAATTATAGGAGGGAACGGGGTTAGTTGTCACGTGGGAAAGTTGTCATGTTGAAAACAGTTGTGCTGCCCAATATTTTTTGTGGAAACTGTGATACACCACCATTCCAAAATGTGGGGCAAGTAAGATATACAAAAAGTAAAGTTTTTAGAAGAATCTTCTAAACTGTCTGTTACATTGTTTGACCAGGAGGGTAATTAATGAGTTGCTAGTGTGAGCCAAAGTCTGTCCTGATCACCTTTCTCCCAGTCTTTCTGTGCTTTGTGTATGTGCATATTCCCTCTGACCTCAATCAGCGTCCATCTGTCTCGGCGGCCACTGCGCTGGATTCTGCTCAGACTGTAATTAGGCCGGTTATCTTGTTAAGAAAGATTAAACTATAAAAATGCGAAACAGAAGCATTTTCACTAGTGCTTTCGGATCACGCTGTCTATTGTCTACTTTGATAACAACCACACTTGTCAAATCTAAAGGTCTTTGTAGCACATCCCAAACATTTCCTCTCGTCATTTAAACACAACAGTGAAACTGTGATGAAATGACTAACTGCAAGCTCTTGAGGCCTGGTAAAGAGCATAGGATAAAAGAGACTTTAATTGCAGAAGAGAAGAGGTAGAGGTGGAAGAAAAGAGGAGGAGAGGAGCGGAGGGGAGGCGCGTGTTAAAGAGACTCTTCTGGATTAAGTCCCTTACAAGCTGTTTGGTGACTGAGCTGGACTAGCAGTACAGAGACAGACCTGCAGGAGTCCACAGGTCTGAACACAGGACTAATGATGTTGCTACAGCATCTGTACTGTTACTGTAAGTCTCTGCTTCTAACAGACGCTTCATAGATCTCTCGCTGCTTGTGTTTGATTTGTGGTGTTTTGTTGAGATCTGTAGCACAGGTAAGGAGATGGAGATGATCTGATATCTTTCTCCAGTGTGAATGACACTGATGGACGTGCTCCGGTTTTCTGTGCGTCTCTTTATATCATACTCTATAGGTTGCCTGGTTCACAGCAGAATCCTTCCACGATCGATGCGAACCACTGACAGATGCATTGACACGACAGACACAACCGCTACTAGACAAACCACTAGACAAACTTAGTAATCTAAGTTATCCGTTACTCATGGAGAGACCGTGAGGCCTGGACTTATTTGAATGAGAATTGTATAAATGTCAGTCAGGGATGAGCAACTTTCAGTACTTCAATAGGTTGGTATATTAACATTATATCAGTTAATGAAATTACGGTATTTAACTGTAAATTTAAGTTAAAACCGTAAAACCTAAAATGTTGCTACCGCATTTTTTACGGTAAAATTCCGGCAACCACAGCTGTAAATTTTACGGTATTTTTAACAGTGTATGTGCTCTTATTTTTCATATTGTTTAGTATTGAGATCAAGTGTACTTTTTCTGGTTTCATCAAAGGTTGCCTGGTTCACAGCAGAATCCTTCCACGATCGATGCGAACCACTGACAGATGCATTGACCGGACAGACACAACCGCTACTAGACAAACCACTAGACAAACTTAGTAATCTAAGTTATCCGTTACTGATGGAGAGACCGTGAGGCCTGGACTTATTTGAATCAGAATTGTATAAATGTCAGTCAGGGATGAGCAACATTCTGGCTCTCTTTCAATTCACAAGAAGGAATTTGAATGGAATTGGCCAAACTCAACTCGACGTTGAATTGAAGTTGGAATTGAAATGGCAGAAAGAGTACTCAAGTGCAGTTCAAAGACATTCAGCACATAAGTTATTAGACGTATTTCTCAAATTCAATAATGTTGCAACAGTTAACAGCCATCAAAACAAATTTGAATTTTGCCAGAAAGCATCACAATATTGTTTGCATCTAAAAAAAAACAACAACAACAACCCTAAAAAAAAAAAAAAAAAAAACAACAACAACCCTTAAACAAAAAATTTGATGTTGAATTGGAATTTGACTCGGAATGACAGGAAGAGGAATTTACTGAAATAAAATTCAACAAAAGAATTTCCATAGTAATAAACATCAACACAACTGATTATTTCAATTTAGTGAAATACTGTACAATTTTCTCTCAAGTTCAATAATGACACGACAATTAACAGCCATCGCAACAAATTTGAACTTTGATAAACAGGATCACAAACATCCACCACATTTTCAGATAACTACACATAAATACTGACTTCAAAATTGTAATCTATTGATTATAAGTTGTTGTTTGGCATCACTTAATAAATGATGTATTCTTCCAGCATGATCCATAAAATGAAACTTTAGTAAATATATCAAAATAAATATAAATGAAATGCAAATGTCTATTTCTATCATTTCAAACATTGATTATAAATATATTTTAATGTGTCTGGTATTACAAATGCTTATTGCACATGTTTGTACTGGAAAGTTCAGCAGGATTTCTCTGCATTTCATTCCATTTTAAACCTACTTTATTAAATTCTATTCTGCATACCAATACTCTACAGTTGCACTCAACGCTCCCTCTCTTCTTTAAGTTGTGGACAGTATGAAACTCCAGATGCCTTCCTGTTAGCCATCAGTCCAAGCACTTAATTAATCCAATTAATGGGCAAAGTTCAGCAGGTAGAGTAGATAGAGTACAGACCTGAATACATAACACACTCTCTCTCTCTCTCTCAAACACACCCTAATCCTCTGCAGACCCTCGATGACGACTCTTTCCTTGATTTATCCTCATTAGGAGAGACTCTGACGTACACACTTCCACTTGTGCGGGCATTAATGTTTGTCCTGTAGTAATTCAGTAGCTTCAAGGAACTGATAATCCCAAATTACAGGTTCTTCAGATTAGTCTGTGGGTTTCTGAGATTCTTTGAAATATCAGTAGATGCTTTTTAGAAGAACTAGAGAGTAAAAAAGTTCATTGAAGGTCATATAAAGGATCAGTCACATCTTAGTTTCGGGGACCGATTCTCACTATTAACTTTTAAATACGACTTTTGCCTCAATAAACTCCTAATTAGTAAGGTAGTTGTTAAGTTTAGGTGTGGGTTTTAAGGATTAAGGGATCTAAAATATGCTCATGCAGAATAAGGAGTTAATATGTGCTTTATACGTACTAATAAACAGCCAATATGCTAGTAATATGCATGCTAATAAGGGGACCTGGTGTCGTTGCAGACATCCTGGCATCCAGTTTATTGGGTGAGGGGTCTGTGACGACTTGTTAATCTAATGAATAACTGATTTGTTAAATCAAATGAAAAATTGTGTTTTTGATTGGTCCAGACGCTACAAGTATATCCAAATGTCATGCACACAAAATGACATCTTACACATAGTTTTACTATAAAAGGTACTTTTAAAGTAACAATAACATGTTATTTACAAAAAGTATGCAAATACTTTGAACTATCGACAGCCCTAATTTTGCAACACAGCCGCATGACAAATAAAGTAATTATTTTGGTGAATTGGTGGCAAATATATGTTGTTCATATGCTCACTAAAACTAAAACCATAAAAAAAATTATTTGAAATAAACATTAACTGAAATGAAATATACTTACTTTATTTCAGCTAGTTGCCACGGAAACATGTTGCATCCTAATCTAGTTTAACTTGGAGTACTAAAACTAAACCTTAAATAAACAAACAAACAAATAAAATAACTATGTAGAC
>NW_015661078.1:370520-390109 GCF_001515625.1 Sinocyclocheilus rhinocerous | reverse complement strand
AAGTAAAAAAAAAAAAAATAATCTAATTCAAAATATTAACAAAAATCAGTGAACAAAAAAATAAATTTTTTTTTTCTATAAATCACACTGAACAAATTAGTACAAAATTGAAACTTCATAAAAATGGCTTCTCATGAGACAAGACAGTTTCTATTTTGTACACTCTAAAAAATGCTAGGTTAAATTCAACCCAGTGCTGGGTAAAATAGGGACAAACCCAGCAATTGGGCTGTTTTGACCCAGCGGTTGGGTTAAATGTTTAACCCAACCTTCTGGGTAGTAACCCAACCGCTGGGTCAAAACAACCCAATTACTGGGTTTGTCCCTATTTTACCCAGCACTGGGTTGAATTTAACCCAGCATTTTTTAGAGTGTAGGTTTAACAAGACAAATATTTATAAGTACCCCTGTATGGGAATAATATGATTCACCAGCAATAAAAAATAAAACACAACGTTAAAGTCCTTTTATCTATTTTGTTTATTAGAGTTGATTGGCACCAGTGTACCATAACTGAGTTTTCATCTTGCTACATGAATTTTCCAACAATCTGTACCATTCTGCGGCCAATCAGAAGCTGGGAGAAAAAACAAAGAGAAGCAAGAGCAAATGCTTTCATTTGTCCTACTGTATTCACAGACTAGCTGAAATGCTTTGGCACCTTTGCACTTCTCATCAAGAATGCCCAGATTTAGAGTCTCCAAAAGTCTTCATCAGACCACGTCATGCCTGAAATATGAGTTTAAACGCATAGCTTATCAAAGAATGTACTGTTGTTATTTAACACTTGGAGTCTCTCAGTCACATACAGACGGCCTTTGGCTTCTCATACAATACAACGTGAAGCAGATTCACTCCAAATGATCTGATAGGGACGCTGTATACTGGCATCCTATACATGTGCAGCAAAGCTTAAACCAGTTCAGAACTGCAGTACTAGTTACATACTCACATACTCAAGCTGTGGTTTAGTCAAAACTGTGCTGAACTCTAGTAAAGTGCCAAACTATTAAATATGTCTTAAAGTCAAAGACATCAGTTACTATAGCCAAGCTTTATATTCATCGGGGAAAGTCACAAAAAAGTCAAGCAAAATGCACTGCTAAACAACTCTCAGTATGAACCGTTTCATAATTAGTATATTTAAATAGAGCGGTTATTATGTTAGACTCCAGACGCTATTAGTGTTCTGTATGATCAGTCGTTTTAAAGATATTTCTGGAATATTGCATTTCCGATTTTGGTACTGCTTGTAATCCGTAGCCCATTTTTAACTGCAATGCCAATTTGTTGAGTCTAGAAATACAGAGCGCTAATAGTCACCCGAAACACTGGCGTCAGATTCACTCTTTATACAAGACGCTTCAGTTCAGTACAACATGCACCCCCATCCTTAGTCCTCACATAGAAAGAAAGAAGTGAAAAACAATAAATAAAAAATGCTATCAATTTGTGTTGTAAACAAACATAACATGTATTTACAAACAGAAAAGGCAAAATATAAAGTACATTGGAAAAAGCTGCCATGGACTCCTTCAAACCGAACAGCACGGAGTAAGAGGAGTGACGAGTGCTTCACACAAGCAACAATACAGGTCATCGCACACATCTTAGGATCGGGGATAAGAGAAAAACATCTTTTTCATGGGGATAAAGCAGCAGACGCGTCTTTCTCTCTCATAGCAAACACACATTCAGAAAGATAGGACTTGAAATTGAAATAGCTCGCCCCAAAATGAAAATTTGCTGATAATTCACTCACCCTCAAGCCATCCAAGATGTAGAGGAGTTTGTACTGATTTGGAGAAATGTAGCATTGCATCACTTGCTCCTCAGCAGTGAATGGGTGCCGTCAGAACGAGAGTCCAAACAGCTGATAAAAACATCACAATAATCCACAATAACGCTTCCTCCAGTGAAAAAAAAAAGTGCATCTCCTGTTGTCTCTCGCATCAAAATCCAGCCACGTATTTGTTTAGAGATGTTTTGGCTTGTAAACAGTGCAGATTTCTCTCCTGATTCAGACCAGACCACGTTTTCACTGCAGGAAGCGTTATTATGGATTATAGACTCGTATTTTCAACAATTTGAAGTTAAGCAAATCCATCTTTAAGTCGTTTTTGAATTATTGTGATGTTTTTATCAGCTGTTTGGACTCTCGTTCTGACGGCACCCATTCACTGCTGAGGAGCAAGTGATGCAATGCTGCATTTCTCCAAATCTGATGAAAAAACAAACTCATCTACATCTTGAATGGCTGGTGGGTGTGTACATTTTCAGCAAATTATCATATTCAGTCCTTTAATTGCATGATTTTTCCCCCCAATCGAGACAGTTTGCTTGTAGTAGGAAATAGTAAGAGAGCGAATCTCACCAAATCTGTCAAGATCACGAGTCAAATTTCATTCAGAGAAATAAGAAATTTCATTTCATTCCACCAAACACTTGCATGCATTTAGGAGGAACTGTGCTTAGTTATGAAAATAATGCCAAATGATGATAACAATAAATTTAAAAAAACTTGAAAATCTGCCTTTTTCTTTACACAAAAAAATCAGTTTTCTGTGTGCGGTATAATCTGGACATGTTTTCGTGAGATTCGCCCAAGAACAGTTTCGCAGCCCCAGTGGTTGAGTTTTTGAAACACTTGTGTAAGAACATTCAGGGCTGTGGGATTTTTAAGGCTCTTTTCTTAAGGTGAAGGAGCTTATTTAAGGATTCGCATATAATGACGAGCACAGGTGCTTCGATGGGTCAGTGAAGTTCAATACAGTTGTCATCAACTGTGCACAGGAAATGACATCACCGGTGGGGTTATCAATACCAATAACAGTGTAAAATGCATATCCTGTTTCACAGATATGCTGGAAGTGATATGTAACTAATAGGTAAACTGAAGTGAAGTTCATCATGTGGTGTGAATAGCAATGACCTTCATTTATAACATGTAAATACACTCAAACGAGTAAGAGATAAATAGTGTCAGTTTCTATAAAATAAGTTTAAGACAGGCAGCAACATAGACTCAGTAAATCAATAGCGACCGAACTAACAAAAGCCTTCAGCGCTCATCTCTGCTAAAGGTTCGGATAGATCCGCCCCTGATGATGATGATGAAGAAGAATGCATCAGGCTGTTTGGTCGTCTACTCTGTTCGTGTAAGAACTTCACAGTAAAATGCTGTCAATAGCAGGAACTGGAACTGTGAGAGCGGAGGGAGCGTGAGATGAGGATGGAGATTTACACAGATTCATGAATGTTACGTTTGTCAGTGAAGTCCTATGGAATGTCAGCGAGATAAAGTGAGTATCTGTAGTGTGTACTAGTGTGATAGTGAATAACACTGTGTAGTGTGCAAATGTAGGAGAAGTGTGGAGATAAGAGCTGCAGTCCAGACCACCGAAATCCAAACCGAAGATGATGATGATGTTCAGGTTCCCCAACGACATCCATCTCTCCATAAACCAGCATAACAGATCGATCTGACGAGAGCTACCTTAATGAAGGATCATTGGTTTCTCAGAGAATGGAGGGAGCGTATGGATGGACTTTCAGGGCTGCTCTTCTTTCTTCTTTAGATAAATGCGTTTCTTCCTGGCTGCAAGCATCTCGTAGAAGGGGTCCACGCTCACAGCGGATCTGAAACAAAACACAAGATCATCTTAAACCTGCAAAGTCTACTGGATTGTATTCAATACACATTTCTAAGGCCTCATTTGGCTGAAAAACCTGTTTCACACACAATCTACTTCACGCCTTCTGTCAAGTAAAAGCTCTTTTAGTGTAACTGTACAAACGTCCAGCTTCAGCTCGAGCTTCACGTGTCTTTTTGCTGTCAACGACTGATATTTATAGCATTTTATGTCAGTATCTGCTCTACTGTTAATCAGAATTTCAGCATCTGCACCAAATTGCATATTTTTAGGGGTGCGATGATAAATCGATTCATGGATTGATTCGGCGATGTTCGCAAATGCATCACAATTCTCTCTTGAATCGATTCTGAGCCTAGCCAGTGGGCTGTGTTTACATTAATCTCACGTCATAAAAGCATAAAAGCCGAGGTGCAAGTACATTTAACCCCTTACATTACTCAGCCAAACACACAAGCGCTCTTCTTCATTAGTATTTAAGTGTGCGGTTAAAAAGTAGCCTTGACCGCCACCTGCTGTTAAAACCTAAGCTCAGAATCGAAAATCGAATCAGTTTATCGTCGCACCCCTAATATTTTTGCTATTTGCATTTTTCAGACTGTTGTTTTGTATGTCAGCCTCAGCAGGGTTAAACATTATGTCGGGGAGGGACATACAGGAAGGCTTGTGAGCTAAAAATTTACATTTCAAAAGTGTATATCTGCTAAAATAATTTTTGTACCCCGAGGAGTTGTACATCGCTATTCCTATCAGGAAATGCAAATGTACTTCAGTTATGCAAACATTTGTCAGAGGCTGATAAAACTCTGAACTGCAGTAAGTGTGAATACATTTCCTTTACATAAGCCCTTTACTCTTTCACATGCCGTGTCCTGTGAGATCTTCACCAATCCCTCCAGCACTGATGGTTTACTCACTTGATGCTGTGGATCCATTCGTCCTTCTCCTCTGGGGTGGGAGCTGAGATCCGGTACACCATGTGGTTTCCCTCCACCACTCGACCGTCGGCCTCCGTCTTACACGCTTTAATCAGCTGCCCGCGGTTATTAGGGATGTAGAGCTCAAAACAGTTCTGCACAGAAAACACAATCCTATCAACAAGCAGAGCCCACAAACTGTCTCTGATACACTGCCCAGCCCTAAGGGTAAATAAAGAAACCTGCAGTTGATCTATGAAAAGTGTCATGGAAATGTTTAAATGTGATTAGCTGTGTAATGAGAATGTCAACAGTGAGCTACCAAGCAAGTTTGCTTTGTCAGAAAAGCCATTCTTATGGAGCTGGTTATGTAGTGCAAACATCTAAATGTATTGGTTTACAAATCATGTGCTACAGTAAAAGTGTTTTGAGGTCATGGCATAGAATTGTGCAGGGAACCACACAAAATGATTGTTAATAATCTGTCCCCGTAATCATAATATGTGTGAAAATGGAATAACAGTTGTTGCTGTTTTACTGCTTCTTTTTCAGCTAATAGTTGCATTGAATTGTATGTGCTGTATAAGCACAACAAACGTATGAGACACGTATTTCCCTTGAGCCTATGTTGGTCAAACACCTTCTCTGCTCCTTATCCTCCACACACACACACACACACACACACACACACACACACACACACACACAGTCAGTACCAGCTATTATGGGTCAATTCAGTACTTTTAGTACACACACTACCATTCAAACGTTTCACCCAATTCTTCAGCTCACCAAGGCATTTATTTGCCCAAAAATACAGTAAAAATTGTGAAATATTATTACTGCTTAAAATAGCTGTTTTCTATGTGAATAAATATTAAAATGTAATTTATTTCTGTGATGCGCAGCTGTATTTTCAGCATCATTCCTCCAGTCTTCAGTGTCACATGATCTTCAGAAATCATTCTAATATGCTGATTTGCTGCTCAAGAAACATTTCTGATTATCATCAATGTTGAAAACAGTTGTGCTGCACAATATTTGTGTGCAAACTGTGATACATTTTATTTTTCAGGATTCACAGATGAACAGAAAGTTCAAAAGAACAGCATTTATTTGAAATAGAAATCTTTTGTAACATTAATATAAATTTCTTTACTTTCGTCACTTTTGATCAATTTAATGCACCCTTGATGAATAAAAGTACTGATTTGTTTTAAAAAAGAGCCCTATCTTATGAACAGTAGTCTATATAAGCCATAATATGCAGTACAAACAATTATTACACGGCTCTCTAGATTACTTGATTCTGATTGGTCATTTACAGCATTCTTTGGTCAAATAATTTTGCACAGTAATGCTAAACTGCATAATTGACTGTTGTCCTGAGCCAGCGATTTCCTAAATAGTTGTGCTTCTATCAAGTCTCTTATATTACAATACAATAAATTGACGTCCATTTATTTATTCTGTTTCACGTAAGGGTCCTAATTTTGATATGGCAAGTGTCATGACTCATTATCTTGCTTAATAAATAACTATCAAAAAAAAAAACCAATTTGTTATATAAAGTCATTATACAATATATTTGATAAAAATACATGTCAGAGAGCTGCACAATAAGATGAAATATGGCTCGACTTACTGTTGTGTACTCAAAGTAATAGAGGCAGTTATCAGTCAGAATGAACCATCGTCTCTTCCATGTTTTCACACGACCTCCTGAGAAAGATTATACGGATTAGAGGTGTAAAACACACAAGAAATTAATAATTTCCTCTGTGCTAATAAACTACACAGACACAGCAAGAGACATCTAGTAGAGTATACTGCCTTGACAAACCCAACTAAACTAAATTAACTAGATTTCTAGGCCTGATGGGTGATGTTGGTCGGGTTTGCCAGTCCAAAACTCTTCATCACGATGCTAGTGAGTTGTGATTGCCTGGTTAGTTGCTGTTGTTTACTGGTAAGAGTTAAAAGAGCTCATCTCCAGGACTCTGTGAGCATATGTGAGAGACAGATCACTCTGCAGGAGAAAACGGTGCATCTAATCAGTAGTGATGGGAAAAACAAAGTTTTTCGAATCTTTTGAATCAATTGCTTTGTAAAATGATTCACCGTTTTGATGCATATGCTTTTATTTATCAGAACGGTGCATAAACTCATGCATAAAAACATCTTTTAGAAACCAATTGCAGATGGATGGAAAGTGTAATATATTAAATGCAATTAACAAATCATCATTAATTATGAAGTGTCTGTATAACATGTTTTATTAATCTGTGGCGCTCGTATTGTTTGTTTTATGGAGAGCTTGGTTAATCAGGCCAATAAGAGAATCATTTTATTATACAAACATGTCATTAAAATATCTATGCATTTATAAAACCATGTGTATGGTAAAAACGACATAGACAATGGTTCATGTGTACGTACCTCCTGAAGGGTGCATCAGCAGAGAAATCACAGGCCAAGCAGAGCAGGAGCCAGAAGAGATGGGGAAAAGGGAACGCGTGACGGATCGCAGGAAACAGAAAGACAGAGATACAAGGAGAGGGAAGAAGATTTAAAAGCTTTTAGTGCTTGAGAGATCACAGAGCTCACCATGCAGAAAGACAGCAAATCTCTGAAAGTGCCAAACACTTCAGAAGTGAGTTTTTTTGTTGTTGTTTTTTTAGGAAAGTAGAGCAAAGCGCAGCAATGAAATAACAGGAAATCATGCATCGGCAATGACAGAGACCCTGCCAACAACTTCGGTTAAACAGAAACGTACGTCAGGAGGGACTCACCCAGTTTGAGGAGCCAGCCTTCTCTGTCAGGGTTGAAGAAAGTGTGCGTCAGGTCATTCCCATCATCCTCTGGGATCTTAAAGGGCTCGTTCTTGATGCTGTCATACAGATTCTGAAGAAAACACACACAGTGTTTATTGAAGCATTAAATGTGTAGTGCTATTATTTAAAAAAAAAAACTTCAAACATTCAACTCGCAGTGATTTGGAGCAACACAGAGACCTGAATTGACTATTTTTTCCCTAAATTCCAATTAATTTTTTCTAAATTCCACATTTGCCTTTTCATTTTTTTTTCTTCAGATTTTTCAATTTTCTGGATTCCATTTTAATTGTTAATTTAAATATGTGTCCCTGCAGCACAAAAGCAGTGTTAAGTCGCTGGGGTATATTTGTAGCAATAGCCAAAAATACATTGTATGGGTCAAAATTATAGATTTTTCTTATGCCAAAAATCATTAGGATATTAAGTAAAGATCATGTTCCATGAAGATATTTTCCTACTGTAAATATATCAAAACTTAATTTTTGATTAGTAATATGCATTGCTGAGAACTTCATTTGGACAACTTTAAAGGCTGTTTTCTCAATATTTTGATTTTTTTTGCACTCTCAGATTCCAGATTTTCAAATAGTTGTATCTCAACCAAATATTGTCCTATCATAACAAACCATAAAAAATGGAAAGCTTATTTATTCAGCTTTCAGTTGATGTATAAATCTCAATTTAAAAAAATTGACCCTTTTGACTGGTTTTGTGGACCACTGAAATCATGAAACTTATACAACAACAATTTATGAAGTTTAAGACTTTTTTTGTTTCTGTTTTAAAGATTTGATTAAATTGTAACAAATCAATTGAATTTCATAAAACTTTCACAATGCAATAATTTATTACAAAATGTTTACAATAATAGGGCCCTATGGAATGTTTACATTTTTTTTACAGAAATTGTGTTTTATGTTGAAATTAAGGCATAAAAAATGTATAGAATTAACATTTTTAAAATTTAATTCCTTTTACTTTTTCGCAAAGAAAGTCCTACACAACAATTTACGGTTACAATTAAAACATGGAAGAAACATTGTGTGTCGTGTCTTAAAAAGTTTTAATAATTGAATTATTATTATTACTTTGAGAAGTACATTCAAACAGAGCATGGCACAGAGACACGCAGACTTCATAGAGCAGTCTTTCTGCACTTTAATATTCCCAGACACTAGTCCATATCATGATTTAATTAACTGCATACACCTACTTTTGATTTATTCATGCAAAATATGCCAAATTCATTCCGCGATGTATTTTAAATGTTATTTTTATGACTGGATTCCATGATTCCCTCTGTGTTTTTTTGCATCGCAGGAGTCATTAATGTTCATTATTTTAACATTGAAAAAATGTACACAGTTCGGTAGAGCACACTCACTCGGAGCAGCTCCTCGGGTAAATCTCCTCCGTCGTTGATGCCTCTGTTCATGCTGATGAAGCGCTCCACCGTGGGCTTGTCCCGCACATTAGGGTTGTGCAGACTGGTGTTCAACATGATGATGGAAAACGACAGCACGTAACAGGTGTCTGCGAGGAGAACACCGAGTTTACAAACGCTCTAGCAATCAAACACTCCTGAAGTAGCAACAGGTTTGTGCTCGAACTGTTCTTAGTGTGAGAGTGTGCATGAATTACACAAGCAGTCAAACCAGACACACCTACACAATTATGACTACATGCTGTGCATATTCGAATAATAGTAAAGGCATCAAAATAACTATGAAATAACACAAATGGGAAGCATGCAAATCTGCTGGTGGGCATGCTAGATGAAAGCCTCAGCCGCTGCTGTGTGTTTGTGTGACCTGTGCTCTGGAAGACTCCAGGATTGCAGTGACAGTATCTCTGTGCAAAGGCCTCCATCATCCTGTCGATCTTCTGCGCCTCGCCGGGCAAGCGGAAGCTCCACAGGAACTGCCTGCAGAAACACTAATGCATCAGGAACACAAGCACTGCACTAAACCTTTAAGAACAATTACAAAAACAACCAGACTTTCTGTGCATAAAAACAAAGCAAACCAAACAAGCAAGAGCTCTCTAGAACATTTGCCGACTTACCGAAGTGCTTGTACCAAGTTCAGATCCGTGAATTCGTGAAGATCGACAAAAGCCTGCAACACTTTGATATTGAAGTCATCTCTGAAAGAGAGCGAGAGGAATACTTTAAGGACATATCTGTTTTAATATGTTTGGTTCTGACTAACCATAAGCAGCAGGGATCGACTAGCATACAATCAACTACACGTCTGGTGAGATTGAGTCAAGTAGAGCGCTTTTCACAGTGTTTCAAAGCAGCTTTATAGAAAAGCATGATGTTAATGTTTCTAATATGTGACCCTGGAGCACAAAACCAGTCATAAGGGTCAATTTTTTGAAATTGAGATTTATGCATCATCTGAAGGCTGAATAAATAAGCTTTCATTGATGTATGGTTTGTTAGGATAGGACAATATTTGGCTGAGATACAACTATTTGAAAATCTGGAATCTGAGGGTGCAAAAAAATCAAAATATTGAGAAAATCATCTTTAAAGTTGTCCAAATGAAGTTCTTAGCAATGCATATTACTAATCAAAAATTAAGTTTTGATATATTTACAGTAGGAAATTTACAAAATATCTTCATGGAACATGATCTTTACTTAATATCCTAATGATTTTTGGCATAAAAGAAAAATGTATAATTTTGACCCATACAATGTATTGTTGGCTATTGCTACAAATATACCCCAGCGACTTAAGACTGCTTTTGTGCTCCAGGGTCACATATCTTCATGGCTTATTGTTTCATCCAGCAGATGAGAGCTGGGCAATAATATAGTTTGCATTTTGCAATGATTTTTAGTGCTAGGCGTGCTGTTCTTCAGCTGTTAAGACAATTTGAAGGGTAAAAACACATAACAAATCCTTGATAACTGTAGCATGTAACTGTAACAGATATTAATTCACAGTACCTTTCACCCAGATAGTCTCCTATTGCTGTTTTATTGAGTCCTTCTCCTTTATACAGAAACTGAGCAATGTCCTCTGAAGTGTGTCTGAGGAGCTCATTCTCCACTAGGAATACAATGCCCTGTGAAACAGAGGGAAATATGGAGAAAAAATTAAACAACAACAAGATTTAATGTGAAAAACAAAACATCTTATGCTCCTGCCATTTGTGACCCTGGACCACAAAACCAGTCATAAGGGTAAATTTTTTGAAATTGAGATGTATACATCATCTGAAAGCTGAATAAATAAGCTTTCCATTGATGTATGGTTTGTTAGGATAGGACAATATTTGGTCGAGATACAACTATTTGAAAATCTGGAATCTGAGGGTGCAAAAAAATCTAAATATTGAGAAAATCATCTTTAAAGTTGTCCAAATGAAGTTCTTAGCAATGCATATTACTAATCAAAAATTAAGTTTTGATATATTTACGGTAGGAAATTTACAAAATATCTTCATGGAACATGATCTTTACTTAATATCCTAATGATTTTTGGCATAAAAGAAAAATCTATAATTTTGACCCATACAATGTATTGTTGGTTATTGCTACAAATATACCCCAGCGACTTAAGACTGCTTTTGTGCTCCGGGGTCACATTTAATATGATACAAATATTTTATATTTTTATGTGTGTCAGAGAAACCTATATGTTTTTGATTAAATGTTAATAAAATAAATTAATACTTTTATTTAACAATGACAACATTTGTTGCATAGAGTTCCATTTCAAATAAATGTTTAATTTTTTATTTTTTACTTTCTAGTCACCAGAGGATCACGGAAATAAAAAGTATCACAGTTTCCACACAAATATTGTGCAGCACAACTGTTTTCAACATTGGTAATAATCAGAAATGTTTCTTGAGCAGCAAATCAGCATATTAGAATGATTTCTGAAGATCATGTGACACTGAAGACTGGAGGAATGATGCTGAAAATATAGCTTTGATCACAGAAATAAATTACAGTTTAACAAGATATTCACATAGAAAACAGCTGTTTTAAACCTTAATAATATTTCACAGCCTTACTGTTTTTACTGTATTTTTGGGAAAATAAATGCAGCCTCGGTGAGCAGAAAAGACTTTCAAAAACATTAACCAAACTTCTAAACGATAGTGTATATTAGGGCTGCACGATAAATCGCATGCGATATTTAACGCGCATCTTGTCAGTAAAGCCGGTTCTGTAATCAGCTGTAAATCTCAGCGGGCTTTCACATTGAGCAGCATTAACTACACAGAGCCGTTGTTCACTGACGAGCTGCGCAAAACATCGTGCGAATATGATCGTGGTTGCAGGCAGCTCGTCAGTGAACATTGCTGCTCAATGTGAAAGCCCGCTGAGATTTACCGCTGATTACAGAACCGGCTTTACTGATAAGATGCGCATTAAATATCGCATGCGATTTATCGTGCAGCCCTAGTGTATATGTGTGTATATATATTAAAATGTAACCATGTGATATTATTGCTGGTAAACAATGGCATACTTTTTTTTTCAAAGCAGGGTGGTTTACCTTTTTCGGGTCCATGTTGAATTTTTTCCTGCCCATGGCCACATGTCGACTCTTCTGTAATGTTTTACTACAAAAAACAGAGAGGAGATCAATCTTGTTTTCACGTTTCAGGTGTGAAATACAAGGACTCGCTTTGAGTGTCCTACAGCATAGAGAGTTCAAGTTCATGTCAATGACCGTACTGTGTACACAGCTACTGAGAGATAACGTGTGTGTGTGTGTGTGAGTGAGAGAGTGTGTGTGTGTGTGTGTGTGTGTGAGAGGTACTTGCGTGTTGTTTGAGAGTGTGAGTGAGTGTGTGTGTGCGTGAGTGTGAGAGAGAGTGTGTGTGTGTGCGTGAGAGTGTGTGTGTGTGTGTGAGAGAGAGCGTGTGAGTGTGTGTGAGTGTAAGTGTGTGTGAGTGTGTGTGTGTGTGTGTGTGTTTATGTGAGTGTTATCTATCAGAGAAGGCAAATTGGAGAATGAAATAAAGCAAACACTGGAGCAATTCTGGCATAAACCAGCAGCACAAACCGGTTCCCATCAATAAAACAGGCTCATGTGAGACTAACCTGCCCTCTGTGCTGCTCTCCAGCCCCTCCACCTCAATAATGGCTTCTCTCAGCTCCTCTTTCAGTCGCTGGATCTCCAGAAACAGCGCTCCTTTCCTGCGCCGGATCTCCTCCAGCTCGGAGCGCTCCTCTGGGCTCAGGTCCGCTGGGACTGTGGAGAGACAGAAAGGGGGGCGAAATGAGGACACGGGGTCCTGGATAGGCATTTCAGTTCTCTTCCTATTCACTATACATCCAGGCCTCGTTCACACCAATCCACACAGTTTCCCACGTTAACAGTCTCTCGTTTTCCTGCTCTAGTGGACATTCTGTAATTGCTGGCCTGTGTCTAATATCATTCACTTTATGATGCGAGATGGAAATGCAAACAGGATTGGGGCCAGCACACATGCGCAGGGACTGTTTAGTTTGCATTCAGGTTATCTGTGGACTAACGGAGGACTCTTACGACACCAGCTGGAGGGTTTAAAGAGAGCAAGCCAGGACAGAACAGAGCCAAACCCACGGCAGCTCAGAAAGCAGCGCCTGCAGGCAGAGACACATACTCTGACACTCCCCGCAAAACACATTTCACAAGCTTCAGATCAAATCCTCAAGCTAATCGCTTAAAATAAAAAACGTGATACTATTAGCTTCTGCTTTTTGAACAGAGTCGGTGAAAAGTGCGAGATCACTGGTGAAATGCTTCTACTTTGCATTTTTCTACTTAATACAATTTGTTTCCATTGCACTTCAAAATATCAGCATGACAATTGTATGTTAAATTTGGACATTTGAACCAAAAATAGCAACCCACAACAATCCCCTTTCCCCAAACTCCACCCTGTTTCAAGTATTTTAATTAAAATAGGAACAAAAAAGCCATAATTTATTCTAAACAGCAGTTGCAAAATTTTTTAAAACAAAAGCTAATGATTTTTAAAAAATCTGGCAACTCACATAAATGTCAGTTTTGTCATTTAATCTGTCATTTAAACCTATTTTTGTTTCGTCTGCAAATCCTCATTTTGTACAAATTCTTAAAATATCTTTTTTTTTCTTTTGGTTTAAAATAATATTAAAAAATAATAACATGAATCTGTAAATGTCTCAAAATGTGGGGTTTGTCTCGATTTTAAATTTGGACATCTGAATTATCTTGTAAATCCCAAAATACCATCAATCTCTTACCTCACTTCACGTATTTTCATTAAAAAAATAAAAATTTTAAAATGTATTCTAAAACAGCAGTTACAAAAATATTTTATAATACATAGGCTAACAATTACAAAAAATTCTGCAAATTCAGATGATTCAGGTCATTTCATCTGTCATATTTTGTTAAATCTGCAAATTCTAAATTTGTACACAGATGCTTTATTTATTTATTTTTTGTCTTGGAGCTTTATGAACAAACCCTGATGATGATGTTCACCAGCAGCATCATTTGAGTCAAAAATCAGGCTGTGAATTAATGCATACTACTCTTGCAAAAATCATCCCATTCACACCAAACTTTTTCAACATGATGCCAAGATACCGAGCGGATTTTGGATATATTGAACGGTGTTGCAATAGTGATTTATTAAAGTAACAGTAAAAAAAATAGACCTCACAGATCAATGACACTTATCTACTAACATCTGATTAGTCACAAACAAACAGAAATGACCAAAATGTTTCTTAGCTGATAAAATCCCAGGTTTGTAATGTGGTCTCAGACTTGTATACTGTATGTCACTATACACAGGCCTCCAGCTAATCTTCAAGATCTTCCAGTAAGGCATGAAGAATGCAGACTGATGATGACAAGACAGATGACAAGCACAATTAAGTTGGATCCTATACTAAAAATGAGACAAGGCTGCATCTGTTTAAGACACTGAAACATCCACCCAAAACATGTGTGATGAACAGCTGTAAAATATTACATAATGTCTCTAAGAAACTACGAATCACAGATTAATTTATTCAGTCTCTGATCAAACCTAGCAGACACATTACAGATGTAAACACCTGAGGCAGGCCAGGCGTGAATGAATCCTGCTGAAGAGCTGAATGATGAACTGTAGCTGCAGAAACGATTAGAAACGGCTGACAGTAGAGTTTAAACCTTTACAAGAACCCTAGCATCCTTCTACATGAAGCTCGAGTGAATAAGCCAACAGTCAGTCGCGATGCGGCACTAAAACACAGCGCTAAACCAGCTTTACTTACTGTAGTCCAGATCATCCATTTTGGGGGCTTTGCTTTTAGGCATATATGTGTCGGAATCGAATGTCATTCAATAACCGAGAGATAAGGATATATAAAAATATACCCCACAAACGAAAAGGAAATAAATAAATAACTAGGCGGAGGACCGAAAGGACTCAGACAAAGGAGGAGTTGAGAGCGGAAGTTGCGTCAGCCAGTAAAATTCACGACCCGGAACGGCGGCCATCTTGGTAAGGGCTTTAATTCGTGAACAAATTCATGTATTTGTGAATATTATGCAAAAATGCTATTTATTATATACCAGTACTTACTCAGTACGCAGTGTTGTAACACTTTTCCCTTTAACGTCTGTATCTCAGTGACGATGCTGTTAAAACCAACTGAGGCATCAGTAGGAATGATGGGAACATTTGTTTAAATTTGAACATAAAAAAAAACACAACAAGTACTATTATTCAAAAAGGTAGAAAATAGTAAACACACCCTGGCCACCCCTACTTAGATCAGCTAGTAGGCCTGCTTATTGAGAAACAACACAAAAGCAGGGTTTAAACAGATGACTAGCTGTATTACAAGAGTGGTTAGTCATCAATAGTTTAGAGAATGCAATGCAACAAACTGTCCTAAAATAATAAAGATTGTCAGGTATATAATTAGGTCATCACCTATAACATTCTGTGGGTGGATTATATTTGGTGATTTGTCTTTGTGTGTTTCTTAATATGAGCCAGAGGAGGACGAACAATTCAGGCTTTCTTTCTCATCTTTACATCTTAGGAAGTTTTTACGGGCCATTATTGCCATTGGATCGCTCACTTGGGTTTTTGGCCTCTCTAAAGCAAATTTTGGAGAATATGTAGAATAAAACTAGCTATATCAAGAGCCTGATTTATGGAAATGAACATTCCTGTCACATTTGCTGAAATGCGTAGTTATGCAGCACTTTGTCTTGATAACAATAAATAATTTCACACATGCCTATCAAAATTTCACATTCTGACCAACTGTATGATGGTTTATGGGTTTCAGTGAGTTCATGTGACAGGCTTATATTAGCCAAATAGATGTTTCAAAGAAATTACCACAACACAGCTTCGTTCTGAGAGAACAAAATGTATTTATGTATTTATTTATTTGTTTCCAAACTTACTAAAGTCTTGTAAAAAAAAAAGAAAAAAAAAAAAAGGACCAATATAGGATTGGCAAGGCTTTTATTGAGCATCATGTCTTAAAATCATAAATATTTTCCAATTCTTAAAAAAAAACAAAAAAACACATGATCTCAGACTTCAGCAACAGTTCAATACGATAATAAAAACACTACATATCAAGTAATAACGTTGAAATAACAAAAATATCATAACTGACAAGTTACACTGTAACTATAAGTCAGTGGCAGATATTACAGAAGATTATGAAGCTTGTTTTGTCATCATGTAACAGTACTATGAACTATATGAGAACCAAAAGGAAAAATATTTGTTGAAACAATACAGTAGCTGGAATTTGGGTTCTATGTAAATGTTAAAAATAAAGGCGTCATGAAAAAATGTGTGGTCATACATCTGTGTATTATTCAGCCTGGTTCACTAACACCTTAGTGTTTTACTCTGAATCTATCAGAATAATGATTGCTTTTATTTAGGGCACTTGGTATTACAGGGATCTCCTGACTGGAAAAGTCTATAGACACTAACCAAAGGGAACATAGACAGGGCACCTAACATAGAGCCCAGCTGCACAACAGCTCCACACCACACGAGGGCGCTGTGGCCTTCATCTCGCAGGATCACTCCAATAATCACCTTCACATAGGACAAAGTGAGGACAAATATGACCCAGGTTATGACCTAAGGATGAAGGGAGAAAGAGAAAACAGAGATTATGTGAGTTTTGTTGCCCTCGCATTGCATTTGTGCTGAAGTATGTGGTACCATGCATTGTATGTAGTATATATACTGATTTTTTTCACAAATGTAGTAAGAGTTGTAATCTACACTGTTAAAAATAAAGGTTCCAAACAGTGGCTTTTGCAGTGATGCCATAGAAGAACCATTTTTAGAAGAACCTTTCAGTAAAACATTCTTAAAAGAACCATTTGTTTTTCTTAGCGTGCAGAACATTTTAGTGATCTAAATAACCTTTTTCCACTATAAAGGACCTTTTATGCAATGGAAAGTTTCCATGGATGTTAAAGGTTCTTTGTTGATCTGCTGATGCTAATAAAGAACCTTTATTCTTAAGAGTTTACAATGCTATGCTCTTTTGGATTCCTTAAAACAAGGTAACAGTGCCAATAAATGTACTTTACAGTCACATTTACAGGTCTAAATTATAACTATGACAAGGGGAAAGCATGTGTGTGAGTCTTACGATGAGTGCTGCTCCTAGGTCATGATTGATCAGCAAAGGACAAGGGCTTAGTGCTGCCATGGCCATTATATATGCTCCAAACCCTGTTCCAGTCACTGCTAGAACCCCCATCAGCACCAGAGACCTTGGACATTATTAAAGAGAGTTAGCATGTCAGCCAATCAAATGGAATTCAGAAATGGAATAGTTGCATGAATTTGTCTAATAATTGTTCTCACCTGATTGGTACAAACATGGCAATGAAACAAGCCACTGGATTGGCTACTGAAGACAAAGTGGCTGCAAGATGATAGGCCTGATTTCCATACGGCAAACAGGAGTAAGACTGGACAGAGGGCAGGACTGCATTGGTCAATGCATTGACCCAGGCCAGAACTACAAAAATGAAGACTAGCTCTATTCTGCTGCAGGTTCCTTTTCCAAATGAACTGCGTCGTTTTATCACCAGGCCTTCTGGGAAATCCAACATGGGCCTTTGCTCTGGAGTTTCGCTGTTTGGGGATTGGCTTATGTCAATCTTCTCCACCCGCTGAGAATCATCAATATAGCCTTTGCTCTTGTGTTCCCGCGCCACAGCTGGGTGGAAGTTGAGTAACAAGAAAGCGCCCAGGCACACCATCATCATCGCACTGAGGAACAGGAAGAAACCCTGAGCGGAGAAGTTTGCCGGCTGGTAGTGTGCCTGCAGTTCTCCATCGAAGCCCCATGATGAGTTCCCCATGCTAAAGTTTGCCGGCTGGTAGTGTGCCTGCAGTTCTCCATCGAAGCCCCAGGAGGAGTTCCCCATGCTAAAGTTCACATTAGCACTGGCATTTTTGCAGTGGACCACCCCTACACCTTGGATAAGAGCCACCAATGCTGGGACCAGACCGCTTAGACCCTCTCCAATGAAGTAGGTGGTGAGGTACCGAGGCTGTAGACGCATCATGAAGGGTAGAAATGTGACGGATGAGGTGCAGTCCACCACAGACAGCAGGAAGCTGAGGGACAGTAAGGCAGCACTGTGTTCACCTCCTCCAAAAGTAAGCGTGCGGTTCCAGAGGAACGCCAGGAGGAAGGTGGCCACCACACCAACCGTTACGATCGTGTAGATAACGGGCCGCTCGTCCAGCACGCCCGGTCTGAAGCGGTGCATGAGCGTGATGAAGAGAGGCCCGATGTTGGCCATCTGGATAATGATTGTAAGGTAGGAGGGCAGGTGCCAACCCTCAGGAATGGAGGGGACGATCAGAGGTAGCTCCACCCACATCCCGTTAATGGCCACCCATGATCCGATGCCAAAGAGGCAGGCCAACACGTGTGTGAACAGCGACATGATGAAGGCACTGAGGTCCACACGACAAAAAGGCAACTGGTTTTTAAAGGTAATCTGAAAGACGGAAGTACAGGGAAACTAATTAGTTTTACAATAGCCCCTCCATTTCTTTGATTTAAAAGCACTGTTTTGCTTATCACTTAAACTTAAATACATTTGATATAATGAAGCAGTATCAATACTACTTTAACACTGTACTGTGCATAACAGAAAAGAGAATATTCAAGGATAGAAGCTGAGCAGCCTCAAATTTCAGATTTCGTGATGTGAAATGTGAGTAGTGCTCAATGCCACAATGGTTTCCAAGGTGTTTCTAAGTGGTTGCTAGGGTGTTTTGAGTGGTTGTTAGTGTGTTGCTATGCAATAGGATTTTTTGGGTGGTTGTAGGTTGCTTACTGGACCAAGTCAAAATCTCTGTGATCTTCTGGTCCCTCCATTAGTGTAAATCTGTTTTTTTATTCATCTTGTCGTGGAAATTCCCAATACTAATCTGACTTCTCCACAGACAATTCAAACAACTACCAGTTGTTAATATAATAACTACAGTATCTCGAGCTAATTCCCTGAATTCCCCGAATACTTACAATACAATACAATACTTCCCTGAAGTATGGTGATGGCATCCCGTCAAGAAGCTACTATCACTACCTCAATCATGAGCACACAGGTCTTTAGCATCTATACACTCTCACCGTCCTTCTCAGCAGTACGCTGGTCTAATTAATCGATTCAGAATCGCAATTAATGTCAGCTAATTTTAATTAATTTACACAAACGGCAGAAAGCCATTCAGTTTTAAAAATCACGTAAACATAATTGGCATATAATTTACTCCAGTATGCACATGGTTCATTCGGTCAACAGCTTCCTCCACAATGTAATTTCTCAGAGATGCTGCTCTAACGAACATGTCATCTTCACTATTTATGTTTCCTATAGTTTTGCTTTATCTGATGTTTGATTCATTGCAGGATCCCTCTTACATCATACTCTGGGGTTCCCTTATGCATTTATGCACATGCGCACTCTTTATAAACAGCTTATATGCTAAAATGTATGGATTGAAATGTATTTAAAGGGGTGGTTGATTGCGATTTCACTTTTTTAACGTTAGTTAGTGTGTAATGTTGCTGTTTGAGCATAAACAATATCTGCAGAAGCTGAAAGTTCAATGCAAACGGTGATATCTTCTTTTAAAATTCTGGCAGTTTAATGCCTACAAAAA
>NW_015661078.1:368974-370372 GCF_001515625.1 Sinocyclocheilus rhinocerous | reverse complement strand
GGGGCTTCATAAAAGCAGGAAATGATCAGTGCGTTTCTCAGAGAAGGGACAGAGCGGTGTGGAATAAAGGTAAATTATGTTGAAAATAATGTTTTTTTTTAAAACTAAGCATTAACACATGTTAGATTGCACCCCATAAACACAATCATGCCTAGAAAAAAACCAGTGAACCACCCCTTTAAACTAAATGAAGGACATCAAATGAACAGCAGCTTCTTGCTTATCGTGCCCAATAGCATGATCTATTTAGGTCCACATGTCACACTTAAAGAAACTATGCTTCTAACCACAGGTCAAGGGCTGTAGCTCCAACCACACAAGTTTGCTATGTGGTTTGCGAATGTTCGTTGGAACTATGGCCGAATTGTTCAACTATGTTGGTAATGACAGAAGTCAAGACCGTAGTTGTCTAACAATGCTTTGGGAAACCAATCCAAAGATGACCATTCCTGCAGAGTTTAGCTCCAACACACCTGCCTCTAGAAGTTTCTAGTGATCCTGAAGACCTTGATTAGACGGTTCAGATGTGTTTAATTAGGGCTGGAGCTAAATTCTGCCGGAAAGTGGCCCTCTGGGAACAAGATTGGACATCACTATGGATGGTGACATTTGCCTTTGCACGCATAACTAATTGCATTGAAAATATATATATATTTTCAATGGTATTTACTTCCCTTTAGCAAGTCCCATTTTTACCGCTATTGAATTTTTGCAATTCTCTATAATGTTTCTGTTTTGGTGATGTTTGAAATCACACTTTGAATCAGAGAAGTCACATGACCTTTCCCATTCAAACTTACAGTACTAAAGCCGAAAAGCACCACAGATTACACATAAATTCACCAGACTTAATACTACACCAACCGTACCAGTAATTACCACTGTATTCACCTTCCTTGTTCTATGACATAACCAATTCCTTCTACCTGATTATATGATCTATTCACCCCATTCACAATAACCAGTTTGTGCTCATATCAGTGGCTAAGGACTCTTCAGTGCCCTTGAATCTCCTTTTGGCTCTTTGGTTTACAGATCACCACTTTTAGTGCACTAAACTGGATAAACACAAAAACACACACATACATGTCCCACCTGATTCTCCTGAGGTTTCAGTACATTCTGACAGCAGTTTAATCAGCCTTCAGCATGTGAGTTTGAGCTCTGTTTTTCTCGCTCTTTATATTCCTGTTCGCTCTGAAATTCACCTGATGGTAATATGAGCACGCAGGCGCGAGCTGTGTGAAGCAGGGGTCCTTTATCCCAGTGGGCTAACATACAAAACCATGTGCTCGGCTGCCTATCGAAGGGTGAACAGGGAAGGCGAGTGTAAGCATGACGCAGTAAGCCCTCTCCCTCCCTCCCTCTCTCTCTCTCTCTCTCTCTGTCTCTCTCTCT